>NW_026869230.1:0-197500 GCF_020745735.1 Hemiscyllium ocellatum | reverse complement strand
GTGTGATCATGTGTGTGTAGATGACTCTGTATGTGTGTGTGTGTGTGTGAGCGGGTGTGTGTGTGTATATGACTGTGTGTGTGCGTCCGTGTGTATGTGTGACCGTGTGTGTGTAGATAACTCTGTGTGTGTGTGTGTGTGTGTGTGAGTGTGTGTGTGTGTTAACTGTGTGTGTGTAGATAACTCTGTATGTGTGTGTGTGTGTGTGTGTGTGAGTGTGTGTGTGTAACTGTGTGTGTGAGAGCGTTTGTAGGGTCAGACATAAACAGCTCCCTCAGACACAGACACGTTACCTTCTGGAAACAGTTTGGAGATATTCGCTCTGTGACAGAACCCCACATGACTCGAGGTTGAACACACCGTAGACTGTGTGTGCCGGGAACACAGCTGGGTTCCTTTGAAGTTATGCATTCCAAACGCACAGATGGATTTCAACATCTGGCGTTAACCCTTACACAGACTCTGTCAAGAGAATAAGCTGAAACCTTTTGAATAATCCCTCACTCTGAACAGGTACACAGTGAGTGACCCTTACCCTCATGAATAAACTCTGACTCTGTACGGTTACACAGCGAGTGACCTTGACCCTGCTGAATAAAACACTGACTCTGTACGGTTACACAGTGAGTGACCCATACCCTGCTGAATAAACACTGACTCTGTACGGTTACACAGTGAGTGACCCTTACCCTGCAGAAGAAACACTGACTCTGTACGGTTACACAGTGAGTGACCTTGACCCTGCTGAACAAAACACTGACTCTGTACGGTAACACAGTGATTGACCCTTTCCCTGCTGAAGAAACACTGACTCTGTACAGTTACACAGCGAGAGACCCTTACCCTGCTGAATAAACACTGACTCTGTGCAGTTACACAGTGCATGACCCTTACCCTGCTGTATAAACACTGACTCTGTACGGTTACACAGTGAGTGACCCTTACCCTGCTGAATAAACACTGACTCTGTACGGTTACACAGTGAGTGACCCTTACCCTGCTGAATACACACTGACTTTGTACGGTTACACAGTGAGTGACCCTTACCCTGCTGAATAAACACTGACTCCGTAGGGTTACACAGTGAGTGACCAATACACTGCTGTAAAAACACTGACTCTGTACAGTTACACAGTGAGTGACCCTTACCCTGCTGAATAAACACTGACTCTGTACGGTTACACAGCGAGTGACCCTTGCCCTGCTGAATAAACACTAACTCTGTACGGTTACACAGTGAGTGACCCTTACCCTGCTGAATAAACACTGACTCTGTACGGTTACACAGTGAGTGACCCTTACCCTGCTGTATAAACGCGTACTCTGCAGGGATCCACAGTTGGAGACTGTTATCCTGCTGAATAAACCCTGACTCTGTACAGTTACACAGTGAGTGACCCTTACCCTGCTGAATCAACACTGTCTCTGTAAAATTACACAGTGAGTGACCCTTACCCTGCTGAATAAACACTGATTCTGTACAGTGACACAGTAAGTGACCCATACCCAGCTGAATAAACACTGACTCTGTACGGTTACACAGTGAGTGACCCTTACCCAGCTGTATAAACACTGACTCTGTACGGTTACACAGTGAGTGACCCTTACCCTGCTGAATAAACACTGACTCTGTACAGTTACACAGACAGTGACCCTTACCCTGCTGAATAAACACTGACTCTGTACAATTACACAGTGAGTGACCCTTAGCCTGCTGAATAAACCCTGATTCAGTACGGTACACATTGAGTGACCCATACACTGCTGAATAAACACTGACTCTGTGCAGTTACACAGTGCATGACCCTTACCCTGCTGTATAAACACTGACTCTGTACGGTTACACAGTGAGTGACCCTTACCCTGCTGAATACACACTGACTTTGTACGGTTACACAGTGAGTGACCCTTACCCTGCTGAATAAACACTGACTCCGTAGGGTTACACAGTGAGTGACCAATACACTGCTGTAAAAACACTGACTCTGTACAGTTACACAGTGAGTGACCCTTACCCTGCTGAATAAACACTGACTCTGTACGGTTACACAGCGAGTGACCCTTGCCCTGCTGAATAAACACTAACTCTGTACGGTTACACAGTGAGTGACCCTTACCCTGCTGTATAAACACTGACTCTGTACGGTTACACAGTGAGTGACCCTTACCCTGCTGAATACACACTGACTTTGTACGGTTACACAGTGAGTAACCCTTACCCGGCTGAATAAACACTGACTCCGTAGGGTAACACAGTGAGTGACCAATACACTGCTGTAAAAGCACTAACTCTGTACAGTTACACAGTGAGTGACCCTTACCCTGCTGAATAAACACTGACTCTGTACGTTTACACAGTGAGTGACCCTTTCCCTGCTGAATAAACACTGACTCTGTACAGTTATGCAGTTAGTGACCGTTACCCTGCTGAATAAACACTGACTCTGTACAGTTACACAGTGAGTGACCCTTACCCTGCTGAGTAAACACTGACTCTGTACAATTACCCAGTGAGTGAACCTTACCCTGCTGAATAAACCCTGATTCAGTACGGTACACATTGAGTGACCCATACACTGCTGAATAAACACTGACTCTGTACAGTTACACAGTGCATGACCCTTACCCTGCTGAATAAACACTGACTCTGTACGGTTACACAGTGAGTGACCCTTACCCTGCTGTATAAACACTGACTCTGTACGGTTACACAGTGAGTGACCCACACCCTGCTGAATAAACACTGACTCTGTACAGTTATGCAGTTAGTGACCGTTACCCTGCTGAATAAACACTGACTCTGTACAGTTACACAGTGCATGACCCTTACCCTGCAGAATACACACTGACTCTGTACGGTTACACAGTGAGTGACCCTTACCCTGCTGAATACACACTGACTCTGTACGGTTACACAGTGAGTGACTCTTACCCTGCTGAATAAACACTGACTCTGTACGGTTACACAGTGAGTGACCCTTACCCTGCTGAATAAACACTGACTCTGTACAGTTATGCAGTTAGTGACCATTACCCTGCTGAATAAACACTGACTCTGTTTGGTTCCACAGTGAGGGACCCTTACCCTCCTGAATAAACACTAACTCTGTACGGTTACACAGTGAGTGACCCTTACCCTGCTGAATCAACACTGTCTCTGTACAATTACACAGTGTGTGACCTTACCCTGCTGTATTAACAGTGACTCTGTACAGTTACACAGCAAGTGACCCTTAACCTGCTGAATACACACTGACTCTGTACGGTTACACAGTGAGTGACCTTACCCTGCTGAACAAACACTGACTCTGTACAGTTACACAGTGAGTGACCCTTACCCTGCTGTATAAACACTGACTCTGTACGGTTACACAGTCAGTGACCCACACACTGCTGAATAAACACTGACTCTGTACAGTTATGCAGAGAGTGACCCTTACCCTGCTGAATAAACACAGACTCTGTCCGGTTACACAGTGACTGACCATTACCCTGCTGAATAAACCCTGATTCTGTACGGGTACACATTGCGTGACCCATACCCTGCTGAATAAACAGTGACTCTTTACGGTTACACAGTGAGTGACCCTTACTCTGCTGAATAAACACTGACTCTGTACAGTTACACAGTGAGTGACCCTTAGCCTGCTGAATAAACACTGACTCTGTACAGTTACACAGGGAGTGACCCTTACCCTGCTGAATAAACACTGACTCTGTACAGTTACACAGTGAATGACCCTTACCCTGCTGAATAAACACTGACTCTGTACAGTTACACAGTGAGTGACCCTTACCCTGCTGAATAAACACTGACTCTGTACAGTTACATAGTGAGTGACCCTTACCCTGCTGAATAAACACTGACTCTGTACAGTTACACAGTGAGTGACCCTTACCCTGCTGAATAAACACTGACTCTGTACAGTTACACAGTGAATGACCCTTACCCTGCTGAATAAACACTGACTCTGTACGGTTACACTGTGAGTGACCCTTACCCTGCAGAATAAACACTGACTCTGTACAGTTACACAGTGAGTGACCCTTACCCCGCAGAATAAACACTGACTCTGCACAGTTACACAGTGAGTGACCCTTACCCTGCTGAATAACCCCTGAGTCTGTACGGTTACACAGTGAGTGACCCTTACCCTGTTGAATAAACCCTGACTCTGTACGGTTACACAGTGACTGACCCTTACGCTGCTGAATAAACACTGACTCTGTAAAGTTACACAGTGAATGACCGTTACCGTGCTGTATAAACACTGACTCTTGACGGTGACACAGTGAGTGACCCTTACCCTGCTGAACAAACACTGACTCTGTATGGTTCGACAGTGAGGGACCCTTACCCTGCTGAATAAACTCTGACTCTGTACGGTTACACACTGAGTCACCCTTATCCTGCTGAATAAACACAGACTCTGCACGGTTACACAGTGAGTGACCCTTACCCTGCTGAATACACACTGTCTCTGTACGGTTACACAGTGAGTGACCCTTACCCTGCTGAATAAACACTGAGTCTGTACGGTTACACAGTGAGTGACGCTTACCCTGCTGAATAAACACTGACTCTGTACGGTTACACAGTGAGTGACCCTTACCCTGCTGAATAAACACTGACTCTGTACGGTTACACAGTGAGTGACCCTTACCCTGCTGAATAAACACTGACTCTGTACAGTTACACAGTGAGTGACCGTTACCCTGCTGTATGAACACTGACACTGTACGGTTACACAGTGAGTGACCCTTACCCTGCTGTATGAACACTGACTCCGTACATTTACACAGTGAGTGACCCTTTCCCTGCTGAATAAACACTGACTCTGTACGGTTACACTGTGAGTGACCCTTACCCTGCAGAATAAACACTGACTCTGTACGGTTACACAGTGAGCGACCCTTACCCTGCAGAATAAACACTGACTCTGCACAGTTACACAGTGAGTGACCCTTACCCTGCTGAATAACCCCTGAGTCTGTACGGTTACACAGTGAGTGACCCTTACCCTGTTGAATAAACCCTGACTCTGTACAGTTACACAGTGAGTGACCCTTACCCTGTTGAATAAACCCTGACTCTGTACAGTTACACAGTGACTGACCCTTACGCTGCTGAATAAACACTGACTCTGTAAAGTTACACAGTGAATGACCGTTACCGTGCTGTATAAACACTGACTCTTGACGGTGACACAGTGAGTGACCTTACCCTGCTGAATAAACACTGACTCTGTACAGTTACACAGTGAGTGACCCTTACCCTGCTGTATAAACACTGACTCTGTACGGTTACACAGTGAGTGGCACTTACCCTGCTGAATAAACACTGACTCTGTACAGTTACACAGTGAGTGACCCTTACCCTGCTGTATAAACACTGACTCTGTACGGTTACACAGTGAGTGGCACTTACCCTGCTGTATAAACACTGACACTGTATGGTTACACAGCGACTGACCCTTACCCTGCTGAAGAAACACTGACTCTGTACGGTTACACAGTGAGTGACGCTTACCCTGCTGAATAAACAGTGACTCTGTACGGTTACACAGTGAGTGACCCTTACTCTGCTGAATAAACACTGACTCTGTACACTTACACAGTGAGTGACCTATACCCTGCTGTATAAACACTGACTTTGTACGGTTACACAGTGAGTGACACTTACCCTGCTGAATAAACACTGACTCTGTACAGTTACACAGTGAGTGACCTATACCCTGCTAAATAAACACTGACTCTGTACAGTTACACAGTGAGTGACCCTTACCCTGCTGTATAAACACTGACTCTGTACGGTTACACAGTGAGTGACACTTACCCTGCTGTATAAACACTGACTCTGTACAGTTACACAGTCAATGACCCTTACCCTGCTGAATAAACCCTGAGTCTGTACGGTTACACAGTGAGTGACGCTTACCCTGCTGAATAAACACTGACTCTGTACGGTTACACACTGAGTGACCCTTACCCTGCTGAATAAACACTGACTCTGTACAGTTACACAGTGAGTGACCCTTACCCTGCTGAATAAACACTGACTCTGTACAGTTACACAGTGAGTGATCCTTACCCTGCCGAATAAACCCTGATTCTGTGCGGGTACACATTGCGTGACCCATACCCTGCTGAATAAACACTGACTCTGTACAGTTACACAGTGAGTGACCCTTATCCTGCTGAATAAACACTGACTCTGTACAGTTACACAGTGAGTGACCCTTATCCTGCTGAATAAACACTGACTCTGTACAGTTACACAGTGAGTGACCCTTACCCTGCTGAATAAACACTGACTCTGTACAGTTACACAGTGAGTGACCCTTCCCCTGCTGAATAAACACTGACTCTGTACAGTTACACAGTGAGTGACCATTACCCCGCTGAATAACCCCTGAGTCTGTATGGTTACACGGTGAGTGACCCTTACCCTGCTGTATAAACACTGACTCTGTATGGTTACACAGTGAGTGACCCTTATCCTGCTGAATAAACACTGACTCTGTACAGTTACACGGTGAGTGACCCTTACCCTGCTGTATAAACACTGACTCTGTACGGTTACACGGTGAGTGACCCTTACCCTGCTGTATAAACACTGACTCTGTACGGTTACACAGTGAGTGACCCTTATCCTGCTGAATAAACACTGTCTCTGTACAATTACACAGTGAGTGATCCTTACCCTGCTGTATAAACGCGTACTCTGCACGGTTCCACAGTTGGAGACCCTTACCCTGCTGTATAAACACTGACTCTGTACAGTTACATAGTGAGTGACCCTTACCCTGCTGAATACACACTGACTTTGTACGGTTACACAGTGAGTGACCCTTACCCTGCTGAATAAACACTGACTCCGTAGGGTTACACAGTGAGTGACCAATACACTGCTGTAAAAACACTGACTCTGTACAGTTACACAGTGCGTGACCCTTACCCTGCTGAATAAACACTGACTCTGTTTGGTTCCACAGTGAGGGACCCTTACCCTGCTGAATAAACACTAACTCTGTACAGTTACACAGTGAGTGACCCTTACCCTGCTGAATCAACACTGTTTCTGTACAATTACACAGTGAGTGATTCTTACCCTGCTGTATAAACGCGTACTCTGCACGGTTCCACAGTTGGAGACCCTTATCCTGCTGAATAAAGCCTGACTCTGTACGGTTACATAGTGAGTGACCCTTACCCTGCTGAATCAACACTGTCTCTGTACAATTACACAGTGAGTGACCTTACCCTGCTGTATTAACAGTGACTCTGTACAGTTACACAGTGAGTGACCCTTACCCTGCTGTATAAACACTGACTCTGTACGGTTACACAGTGAGTGACCCTTGCCCTTCTGTATAAACACTGACTCTGTACGGTTACACAGTCAGTGACCCACACCCTGCTGAATAAACACTGACTCTGTACAGTTATGCAGAGAGTGACCCTTACCCGTCTGTATAAACACTGACTCTGGTCGGTTACACAGTGAGTGACCTTTACCCTGCTGTATATACACTGACACTGTATGGTTCGACAGTGAGGGACCCTTACCCTGCTGAATAAACTCTGACTCTGTACGGTTACACACTGAGTCACCCTTATCCTGCTGAATAAACACAGACTCTGCACGGTTACACAGTGAGTGACCCTTACCCTGCTGAATACACACTGTCTCTGTACGGTTACACAGTGAGTGACCCTTACCCTGCTGAATAAACACTGACTCTGTACGGTTACACAGTGAGTGACGCTTACCCTGCTGAATAAACACTGACTCTGTACGGTTACACAGTGAGTGACCCTTACCCTGCTGAATAAACACTGACTCTGTACGGTTACACAGTGAGTGACCCTTACCCTGCTGAATAAACACTGACTCTGTACAGTTACACAGTGAGTGACCGTTACCCTGCTGTATGAACACTGACACTGTACGGTTACACAGTGAGTGACCCTTACCCTGCTGTATGAACACTGACTCCGTACATTTACACAGTGAGTGACCCTTTCCCTGCTGAATAAACACTGACTCTGTACGGTTACACTGTGAGTGACCCTTACCCTGCAGAATAAACACTGACTCTGTACGGTTACACAGTGAGCGACCCTTACCCTGCAGAATAAACACTGACTCTGTACTGTTACACAGTGAGTGACCCTTACCCTGCTGAATAACCCCTGAGTCTGTACGGTTACACAGTGAGTGACCCTTACCCTGTTGAATAAACCCTGACTCTGTACAGTTACACAGTGAGTGACCCTTACCCTGTTGAATAAACCCTGACTCTGTACAGTTACACAGTGACTGACCCTTACGCTGCTGAATAAACACTGACTCTGTAAAGTTACACAGTGAATGACCGTTACCGTGCTGTATAAACACTGACTCTTGACGGTGACACAGTGAGTGACCCATACCCTGCTGAATAAACACTGACTCTGGACAGTTATACAGTGAGTGACCTTACCCTGCTGAATAAACACTGACTCTGTACAGTTACACAGTGAGTGACCCTTACCCTGCTGTATAAACACTGACTCTGTACGGTTACACAGTGAGTGGCACTTACCCTGCTGAATAAACACTGACTCTGTACAGTTACACAGTGAGTGACCCTTACCCTGCTGTATAAACACTGACTCTGTACGGTTACACAGTGAGTGGCACTTACCCTGCTGTATAAACACTGACACTGTATGGTTACACAGCGACTGACCCTTACCCTGCTGAAGAAACACTGACTCTGTACGGTTACACAGTGAGTGACGCTTACCCTGCTGAATAAACAGTGACTCTGTACGGTTACACAGTGAGTGACCCTTACTCTGCTGAATAAACACTGACTCTGTACACTTACACAGTGAGTGACCTATACCCTGCTGTATAAACACTGACTTTGTACGGTTACACAGTGAGTGACACTTACCCTGCTGAATAAACACTGACTCTGTACAGTTACACAGTGAGTGACCTATACCCTGCTAAATAAACACTGACTCTGTACAGTTACACAGTGAGTGACCCTTACCCTGCTGTATAAACACTGACTCTGTACGGTTACACAGTGAGTGACACTTACCCTGCTGTATAAACACTGACTCTGTACAGTTACACAGTCAATGACCCTTACCCTGCTGAATAAACCCTGAGTCTGTACGGTTACACAGTGAGTGACGCTTACCCTGCTGAATAAACACTGACTCTGTACGGTTTACACACTGAGTGACCCTTACCCTGCTGAATAAACACTGACTCTGTACAGTTACACAGTGAGTGACCCTTACCCTGCTGAATAAACACTGACTCTGTACAGTTACACAGTGAGTGATCCTTACCCTGCCGAATAAACCCTGATTCTGTGCGGGTACACATTGCGTGACCCATACCCTGCTGAATAAACACTGACTCTGTACAGTTACACAGTGAGTGACCCTTATCCTGCTGAATAAACACTGACTCTGTACAGTTACACAGTGAGTGACCCTTATCCTGCTGAATAAACACTGACTCTGTACAGTGACACAGTGAGTGACCCTTACCCTGCTGAATAAACACTGACTCTGTACAGTTACACAGTGAGTGACCCTTCCCCTGCTGAATAAACACTGACTCTGTACAGTTACACAGTGAGTGACCATTACCCCGCTGAATAACCCCTGAGTCTGTATGGTTACACGGTGAGTGACCCTTACCCTGCTGTATAAACACTGACTCTGTATGGTTACACAGTGAGTGACCCTTATCCTGCTGAATAAACACTGACTCTGTACAGTTACACGGTGAGTGACCCTTACCCTGCTGTATAAACACTGACTCTGTACGGTTACACAGTGAGTGACCCTTATCCTGCTGAATAAACACTGTCTCTGTACAATTACACAGTGAGTGATCCTTACCCTGCTGTATAAACGCGTACTCTGCACGGTTCCACAGTTGGAGACCCTTACCCTGCTGTATAAACACTGACTCTGTACAGTTACATAGTGAGTGACCCTTACCCTGCTGAATACACACTGACTTTGTACGGTTACACAGTGAGTGACCCTTACCCTGCTGAATAAACACTGACTCCGTAGGGTTACACAGTGAGTGACCAATACACTGCTGTAAAAACACTGACTCTGTACAGTTACACAGTGCGTGACCCTTACCCTGCTGAATAAACACTGACTCTGTTTGGTTCCACAGTGAGGGACCCTTACCCTGCTGAATAAACACTAACTCTGTACAGTTACACAGTGAGTGACCCTTACCCTGCTGAATCAACACTGTTTCTGTACAATTACACAGTGAGTGATTCTTACCCTGCTGTATAAACGCGTACTCTGCACGGTTCCACAGTTGGAGACCCTTATCCTGCTGAATAAAGCCTGACTCTGTACGGTTACATAGTGAGTGACCCTTACCCTGCTGAATCAACACTGTCTCTGTACAATTACACAGTGAGTGACCTTACCCTGCTGTATTAACAGTGACTCTGTACAGTTACACAACAAGTGACCCTTACCCTGCTGAATACGCACTGACTCTGTACGGTTACACAGTGAGTGACCTTTACCCTGCTGTATATACATTGACTCTGTATGGTTCGACAGTGAGGGACCCTTACCCTGCTGAATAAACTCTGACTCTGTACGGTTACACACTGAGTGACCCTTACCCTGCTGAATACACACTGACTCTGTACAGTTGCACAGCGAGTGAGCCTTAGCCTGCTGAATAAACACTGACTCTGTACAGTTACACCGTGAGCGACCCTTACCCTGCAGAATAAACACTGACTCTGTACAGTTACACAGTGAGTGACCCTTACCCCGCAGAATAAACACTGACTCTGCACAGTTACACAGTGAGTGACCCTTACCCTGCTGAATAACCCCTGAGTCTGTACGGTTACACAGTGAGTGACCCTTACCCTGCTGAATAAACCCTGACTCTGTACGGTTACACAGTGACTGACCCTCACGCTGCTGAATAAACACTGACTCTGTAAAGTTACACAGTGAATGACCGTTACCGTGCTGTATAAACACTGACTCTTGACGGTGACACAGTGAGTGACCCTTACCCTGCTGAATAAACTCTGACTCTGTACAGTTATATAGTAAGTGACCCTTACCCTGCTGTATATACACTGACTCTGTACAGTTACACAGTGAGTGACCCTTCCCCTGCTGAATAAACACTGACTCTGTAGGGCTTATGCTCGAAACGTCGAATTCTCTATTCCTGAGATGCTGCCTAACCTGCTGTGCTTTGACCAGCAACACATTTGCAGCTGTGATCTCCAGCATCTGCAGACCTCATTTTTTACTCTGTACGGTTACACAGTGAGTGATCCTTACCCTGCTGTATAAACACTGACTCTGTACAGTTACACAGTGAGTGACCCTTACCCTGCTGTATAAACACTGACTGTGTACGGTTACACAGTGAGTGACACTTACCCTGCTGTATAAACACTGACACTGTATGGTTACACAGCGACTGACCCTTACCCTGCTGAAGAAACACTGACTCTGTACGGTTACACAGTGAGTGACCCTTACTCTGCTGAATAAACACTGACTCTGTACAGTTACACAGTGAGTGACCTATACCCTGCTGTATAAACACTGACTCTGTACAGTTACACAGTGAGTGACCCTTACCCTGCTGTATAAACACTGACTCTGTACGGTTACACAGTGAGTGACACTTACCCTGCTGTATAAACACTAACACTGTATGGTTACACAGCGACTGACCCTTACCCTGCTGAAGAAACACTGACTCTGTACGGTTACACAGTGAGTGACGCTTACCCTGCTGAATAAACACTGACTCTGTAAAGTTACACAGTGAGTGACCCTTACCCTGCTGAATAAACACTGACTCTGTACAGTTACACAGTGAGTGACCCTTACCCTGCCGAATAAACCCTGATTCTGTGCGGGTACACATTGCGTGACCCATACCCTGCTGAATAAACAGTGACTCTGTACGGTTACACAGTGAGTGACCCTTACTCTGCTAAATAAACACTGACTCTGTACAGTTACACAGTGAGTGACCTATTCCCTGCTGAATAAACACTGAAAATGTACAGTTACACAGTGAGTGACCCTTACCCTGCCGAATAAACCCTGATTCTGTACGGGAACACATTGCGTGACCCATACCCTGCTGAATAAACAGTGACTCTGTACAGTTACACAGTGAGTGACCCTTAGCCTGCTGAATAAACACTGACTCTGTACAGTTACACAGGGAGTGACCCTTACCCTGCTGAATAAACACTGACTCTGTACAGTTACACAGAGAGTGACCCTTACCCTGCTGAATAAACACTGACTCTGTACAGTTACACAGTGAGTGACCCTTACCCTGCTGAATAAACCCTGACTCTGTATGGTTACACGGTGAGTGACCCTTACCCTGCTGTATAAACACTGACTCTGTACAGTTACACAGTGAGTGACCCTTACCCTGCTGAATAAACACTGACTCTGTACAGTTCCAAAGTGAGTGACCATGACCCTGCTGAATAAACACTGACTCTGTACGGTTACACAGCGAGTGACCCTTACCCCGCAGAATAAACACTGACTCTGTACAGTTACACAGTGAGTGACCCTTACCCTGCTGAATAACCCCTGAGTCTGTACGGTTACACAGTGAGTGACCCTTACCCTGCTGAATAAACCCTGACTCTGTACGGTTACACAGTGAGTGACCCTTACCCTGCTGAATAAACCCTGACTCTGTACGGTTACACAGTGAGTGACCCTTACCCTGCTGAATAAACACTGACTCTGTACGGTTACACAGTGAGTGACCCTTACCCTGCTGAATAAACACTGTCTTTGTACAATTACACAGTGAGTGACCCTTACCCTGCTGTATAAACGCGTACTCTGCACAGTTCCACAGTTGGAGACCCTTATCCTGCTGAATAAACCCTGACTCTGTACGGTTACACAGTGAGTGACCCTTACCCTGCTAAATAAACACTGACTCTGTACGGTTACACAGTGAGTGATCCTTACCCTGCTGTATAAACGCGTACTCTGCACAGTTCCACAGTTGGAGACCCTTATCCTGCTGAATAAACACTGACTCTGTACGGTTACACAGTGAGTGACCCTTACCCTGCTGTATAAACAGTGACTCTGTACGGTTACACAGTGAGTGACCCTTACCCTGCTGAATAAACACTGACTCTGTACGGTTACACAGTGAGTGACCCTTACCCTGCTGAATAAACACTGAATCTGTACAGTTACACAGTGAGTGACCCTTACTCTGCTGAATAAACACTGACTCTGTACAGTTACACAGTGAGTGACCCTTACCCTGCTGAATAAACTCTGACTCTGTACAGTTATATAGTAAGTGACCCTTACCCTGCTGTATATACACTGACTCTGTACAGTTACACAGTGAGTGACCCTTCCCCAGCTGAATAAACACTGACTCTGTACGGTTACACAGTGAGTGATCCTTACCCTGCTGTATAAACACTGACTCTGTACAGTTACACAGTGAGTGACCCTTACCCTGCTGTATAAACACTGACTGTGTACGGTTACACAGTGAGTGACACTTACCCTGCTGTATAAACACTGACACTGTATGGTTACACAGCGACTGACCCTTACCCTGCTGAAGAAACACTGACTCTGTACGGTTACACAGTGAGTGACCCTTACTCTGCTGAATAAACACTGACTCTGTACAGTTACACAGTGAGTGACCTATACCCTGCTGTATAAACACTGACTCTGTACAGTTACACAGTGAGTGACCCTTACCCTGCTGTATAAACACTGACTCTGTACGGTTACACAGTGAGTGACACTTACCCTGCTGTATAAACACTGACACTGTATGGTTACACAGCGACTGACCCTTACCCTGCTGAAGAAACACTGACTCTGTACGGTTACACAGTGAGTGACGCTTACCCTGCTGAATAAACACTGACTCTGTAAAGTTACACACTGAGTGACCCTTACCCTGCTGAATAAACACTGACTCTGTACAGTTACACAGTGAGTGACCCTTACCCTGCTGAATAAACACTGACTCTGTACAGTTACACAGTGAGTGACCCTTACCCTGCCGAATAAACCCTGATTCTGTGCGGGTACACATTGCGTGACCCATACCCTGCTGAATAAACACTGACTCTGTACAGTTACACAGTGAGTGACCCTTACCCTGCCGAATAAACCCTGATTCTGTGCGGGTACACATTGCGTGACCCATACCCTGCTGAATAAACAGTGACTCTGTACGGTTACACAGTGAGTGACCCTTACTCTGCTGAATAAACACTGACTCTGTACAGTTACACAGTGAGTGACCTATTCCCTGCTGAATAAACACTGAAAATGTACAGTTACACAGTGAGTGACCCTTACCCTGCCGAATAAACCCTGATTCTGTACGGGAACACATTGCGTGACCCATACCCTGCTGAATAAACAGTGACTCTGTACGGTTACACAGTGAGTGACCCTTACTCTGCTGAATAAACACTGACTCTGTACAGTTACACAGTGAGTGACCCTTAGCCTGCTGAATAAACACTGACTCTGTACAGTTACACAGGGAGTGACCCTTACCCTGCTGAATAAATACTGACTCTGAACGGTTACACAGAGAGTGACCCATACCCTGCTGAATAAACACTGACTCTGTACAGTTACACAGAGAGTGACCCTTACCCTGCTGAATAAACACTGACTCTGTACAGTTACACAGTGAGTGACCGTTACCCTGCTGAATAAACCCTGACTCTGTATGGTTACACGGTGAGTGACCCTTACCCTGCTGTATAAACACTGACTCTGTACAGTTACACAGTGAGTGACCCTTACCCTGCTGAATAAACACTGACTCTGTACAGTTACAAAGTGAGTGACCATTACCCTGCTGAATAAACACTGACTCTGTACGGTTACACAGCGAGTGACCCTTACCCCGCAGAATAAACACTGACTCTGTACAGTTACACAGTGAGTGACCCTTACCCTGCTGAATAACCCCTGAGTCTGTACGGTTACACAGTGAGTGACCCTTACCCTGCTGAATAAACCCTGACTCTGTACGGTTACACAGTGAGTGACCCTTACCCTGCTGAATAAACCCTGACTCTGTACGGTTACACAGTGAGTGACCCTTACCCTGCTGAATAAACACTGACTCTGTACGGTTACACAGTGAGTGACCCTTACCCTGCTGTATAAACCCTGACTCTGTACGGTTACACAGTGAGTGACCCTTACCCTGCTGAATAAACACTGTCTTTGTACAATTACACAGTGAGTGACCCTTACCCTGCTGTATAAACGCGTACTCTGCACAGTTCCACAGTTGGAGACCCTTATCCTGCTGAATAAACCCTGACTCTGTACGGTTACACAGTGAGTGACCCTTACCCTGCTGAATAAACACTGACTCTGTACGGTTACACAGTGAGTGATCCTTACCCTGCTGTATAAACGTGTACTCTGCACAGTTCCACAGTTGGAGACCCTTATCCTGCTGAATAAACACTGACTCTGTACGGTTACACAGTGAGTGACCCTTACCCTGCTGTATAAACAGTGACTCTGTACGGTTACACAGTGAGTGACCCTTACCCTGCTGAATAAACACTGACTCTGTACGGTTACACAGTGAGTGACCCTTACCCTGCTGAATAAACACTGAATCTGTACAGTTACACAGTGAGTGACCCTTACTCTGCTGAATAAACACTGACTCTGTACAGTTACACAGTGAGTGACCCTTACCCTGCTGAATAAACACTGACTCTGTACGGTTACACAGTGAGTGACCCTTGCCCTGCTGAATAAACACTGACTCTGTACGGTTACACAGCGAGTGACCGTTACCCTGCTGAATAAACACTGACTCTGTACGGTTACACAGCGAGTGACCGTTACCCTGCTGAATAAACACTGACTCTGTACGGTTACACAGTGTGTGACCCTTAACCTGCTGAATAAACACTGGCTCTGTACGGTTACACAGTGAGTGACCCTTAGCCTGCTGAATAAACACTGACTCTGTACGGTTACACAGTGAGTGACCCTTACCCTGCTGTATAAACACTGACTCTGTACGGTTACACAGTGAGTGACCCTTACCCTGCTGTATAAACACTGACTCTGTACAGTTACACAGTGAGTGACCGTTACCCTGCTGTATGAACACTGACTCCGTACATTTACACAGTGAGTGACCCTTTCCCTGCAGAATAAACACTGACTCTGTACGGTTACACAGTGAGCGACCCTTACCCTGCTGTATAAACACTGACTCTGTACAGTTACACAGTGAGTGACCCTTACCCCGCAGAATAAACACTGACTCTGTACAATTACACAGTGAGTGACCCTTACCCTGCTGAATAAACCCTGATACTGTACGGGTACACATTGAGTGACCCATACACTGCTGAACAAACACTGACTCTGTACAGTTACACAGTGCATGACCCTTACACTGCTGTATAAACACTGACTCTGTACGGTTACACAGTGAGTGACCCTTACCCTGCTGAATACACACTGACTCTGTACGGTTACACAGTGAGTGACCCTTACCCTGCTGTATAAACACTGACACTGTATGGTTACACAGCGACTGACCCTTACCCTGCTGAAGAAACACTGACTCTGTACGGTTACACAGTGAGTGACCCTTACTCTGCTGAATAAACACTGACTCTGTACAGTTACACAGTGAGTGACCTATACCCTGCTGTATAAACACTGACTCTGTACAGTTACACAGTGAGTGACCCGTACCCTGCTGTATAAACACTGACTCTGTACGGTTACACAGTGAGTGACACTTACCCTGCTGTATAAACACTGACACTGTATGGTTACACAGCGACTGACCCTTACCCTGCTGAAGAAACACTGACTCTGTACGGTTACACAGTGAGTGACGCTTACCCTGCTGAATAAACACTGACTCTGTAAAGTTACACACTGAGTGACCCTTACCCTGCTGAATAAACACTGACTCTGTACAGTTACACAGTGAGTGACCCTTACCCTGCTGAATAAACACTGACTCTGTACAGTTACACAGTGAGTGACCCTTACCCTGCCGAATAAACCCTGATTCTGTGCGGGTACACATTGCGTGACCCATACCCTGCTGAATAAACAGTGACTCTGTACGGTTACACAGTGAGTGACCCTTACTCTGCTAAATAAACACTGACTCTGTACAGTTACACAGTGAGTGACCTATTCCCTGCTGAATAAACACTGAAAATGTACAGTTACACAGTGAGTGACCCTTACCCTGCCGAATAAACCCTGATTCTGTACGGGAACACATTGCGTGACCCATACCCTGCTGAATAAACAGTGACTCTGTACAGTTACACAGTGAGTGACCCTTAGCCTGCTGAATAAACACTGACTCTGTACAGTTACACAGGGAGTGACCCTTACCCTGCTGAATAAACACTGACTCTGTACAGTTACACAGAGAGTGACCCTTACCCTGCTGAATAAACACTGACTCTGTACAGTTACACAGTGAGTGACCCTTACCCTGCTGAATAAACCCTGACTCTGTATGGTTACACGGTGAGTGACCCTTACCCTGCTGTATAAACACTGACTCTGTACAGTTACACAGTGAGTGACCCTTACCCTGCTGAATAAACACTGACTCTGTACAGTTCCAAAGTGAGTGACCATGACCCTGCTGAATAAACACTGACTCTGTACGGTTACACAGCGAGTGACCCTTACCCCGCAGAATAAACACTGACTCTGTACAGTTACACAGTGAGTGACCCTTACCCTGCTGAATAACCCCTGAGTCTGTACGGTTACACAGTGAGTGACCCTTACCCTGCTGAATAAACCCTGACTCTGTACGGTTACACAGTGAGTGACCCTTACCCTGCTGAATAAACCCTGACTCTGTACGGTTACACAGTGAGTGACCCTTACCCTGCTGAATAAACACTGACTCTGTACGGTTACACAGTGAGTGACCCTTACCCTGCTGAATAAACACTGTCTTTGTACAATTACACAGTGAGTGACCCTTACCCTGCTGTATAAACGCGTACTCTGCACAGTTCCACAGTTGGAGACCCTTATCCTGCTGAATAAACCCTGACTCTGTACGGTTACACAGTGAGTGACCCTTACCCTGCTGAATAAACACTGACTCTGTACGGTTACACAGTGAGTGATCCTTACCCTGCTGTATAAACGCGTACTCTGCACAGTTCCACAGTTGGAGACCCTTATCCTGCTGAATAAACACTGACTCTGTACGGTTACACAGTGAGTGACCCTTACCCTGCTGTATAAACAGTGACTCTGTACGGTTACACAGTGAGTGACCCTTACCCTGCTGAATAAACACTGACTCTGTACGGTTACACAGTGAGTGACCCTTACCCTGCTGAATAAACACTGAATCTGTACAGTTACACAGTGAGTGACCCTTACTCTGCTGAATAAACACTGACTCTGTACAGTTACACAGTGAGTGACCCTTACCCTGCTGAATAAACTCTGACTCTGTACAGTTATATAGTAAGTGACCCTTACCCTGCTGTATATACACTGACTCTGTACAGTTACACAGTGAGTGACCCTTCCCCTGCTGAATAAACACTGACTCTGTACGGTTACACATTGAGTGATCCTTACCCTTCTGTATAAACACTGACTCTGTACAGTTACACAGTGAGTGACCCTTACCCTGCTGTATAAACACTGACTGTGTACGGTTACACAGTGAGTGACACTTACCCTGCTGTATAAACACTGACACTGTATGGTTACACAGCGACTGACCCTTACCCTGCTGAAGAAACACTGACTCTGTACGGTTACACAGTGAGTGACCCTTACTCTGCTGAATAAACACTGACTCTGTACAGTTACACAGTGAGTGACCTATACCCTGCTGTATAAACACTGACTCTGTACAGTTACACAGTGAGTGACCCTTACCCTGCTGTATAAACACTGACTCTGTACGGTTACACAGTGAGTGACACTTACCCTGCTGTATAAACACTGACACTGTATGGTTACACAGCGACTGACCCTTACCCTGCTGAAGAAACACTGACTCTGTACGGTTACACAGTGAGTGACGCTTACCCTGCTGAATAAACACTGACTCTGTAAAGTTACACACTGAGTGACCCTTACCCTGCTGAATAAACACTGACTCTGTACAGTTACACAGTGAGTGACCCTTACCCTGCTGAATAAACACTGACTCTGTACAGTTACACAGTGAGTGACCCTTACCCTGCCGAATAAACCCTGATTCTGTGCGGGTACACATTGCGTGACCCATACCCTGCTGAATAAACACTGACTCTGTACAGTTACACAGTGAGTGACCCTTACCCTGCCGAATAAACCCTGATTCTGTGCGGGTACACATTGCGTGACCCATACCCTGCTGAATAAACAGTGACTCTGTACGGTTACACAGTGAGTGACCCTTACTCTGCTGAATAAACACTGACTCTGTACAGTTACACAGTGAGTGACCTATTCCCTGCTGAATAAACACTGAAAATGTACAGTTACACAGTGAGTGACCCTTACCCTGCCGAATAAACCCTGATTCTGTACGGGAACACATTGCGTGACCCATACCCTGCTGAATAAACAGTGACTCTGTACGGTTACACAGTGAGTGACCCTTACTCTGCTGAATAAACACTGACTCTGTACAGTTACACAGTGAGTGACCCTTAGCCTGCTGAATAAACACTGACTCTGTACAGTTACACAGGGAGTGACCCTTACCCTGCTGAATAAATACTGACTCTGAACGGTTACACAGAGAGTGACCCATACCCTGCTGAATAAACACTGACTCTGTACAGTTACACAGTGAGTGACCCTTAGCCTGCTGAATAAACACTGACTCTGTACAGTTACACAGGGAGTGACCCTTACCCTGCTGAATAAATACTGACTCTGAACGGTTACACAGAGAGTGACCCATACCCTGCTGAATAAACACTGACTCTGTACAGTTACACAGAGAGTGACCCTTACCCTGCTGAATAAACACTGACTCTGTACAGTTACACAGTGAGTGACCGTTACCCTGCTGAATAAACCCTGACTCTGTATGGTTACACGGTGAGTGACCCTTACCCTGCTGTATAAACACTGACTCTGTACAGTTACACAGTGAGTGACCCTTACCCTGCTGAATAAACACTGACTCTGTACAGTTACAAAGTGAGTGACCATTACCCTGCTGAATAAACACTGACTCTGTACGGTTACACAGCGAGTGACCCTTACCCCGCAGAATAAACACTGACTCTGTACAGTTACACAGTGAGTGACCCTTACCCTGCTGAATAACCCCTGAGTCTGTACGGTTACACAGTGAGTGACCCTTACCCTGCTGAATAAACCCTGACTCTGTACGGTTACACAGTGAGTGACCCTTACCCTGCTGAATAAACCCTGACTCTGTACGGTTACACAGTGAGTGACCCTTACCCTGCTGAATAAACACTGACTCTGTACGGTTACACAGTGAGTGACCCTTACCCTGCTGTATAAACCCTGACTCTGTACGGTTACACAGTGAGTGACCCTTACCCTGCTGAATAAACACTGTCTTTGTACAATTACACAGTGAGTGACCCTTACCCTGCTGTATAAACGCGTACTCTGCACAGTTCCACAGTTGGAGACCCTTATCCTGCTGAATAAACCCTGACTCTGTACGGTTACACAGTGAGTGACCCTTACCCTGCTGAATAAACACTGACTCTGTACGGTTACACAGTGAGTGATCCTTACCCTGCTGTATAAACGTGTACTCTGCACAGTTCCACAGTTGGAGACCCTTATCCTGCTGAATAAACACTGACTCTGTACGGTTACACAGTGAGTGACCCTTACCCTGCTGTATAAACAGTGACTCTGTACGGTTACACAGTGAGTGACCCTTACCCTGCTGAATAAACACTGACTCTGTACGGTTACACAGTGAGTGACCCTTACCCTGCTGAATAAACACTGAATCTGTACAGTTACACAGTGAGTGACCCTTACTCTGCTGAATAAACACTGACTCTGTACAGTTACACAGTGAGTGACCCTTACCCTGCTGAATAAACACTGACTCTGTACGGTTACACAGTGAGTGACCCTTGCCCTGCTGAATAAACACTGACTCTGTACGGTTACACAGCGAGTGACCGTTACCCTGCTGAATAAACACTGACTCTGTACGGTTACACAGTGTGTGACCCTTAACCTGCTGAATAAACACTGGCTCTGTACGGTTACACAGTGAGTGACCCTTAGCCTGCTGAATAAACACTGACTCTGTACGGTTACACAGTGAGTGACCCTTACCCTGCTGTATAAACACTGACTCTGTACGGTTACACAGTGAGTGACCCTTACCCTGCTGTATAAACACTGACTCTGTACAGTTACACAGTGAGTGACCGTTACCCTGCTGTATGAACACTGACTCCGTACATTTACACAGTGAGTGACCCTTTCCCTGCAGAATAAACACTGACTCTGTACGGTTACACAGTGAGCGACCCTTACCCTGCTGTATAAACACTGACTCTGTACAGTTACACAGTGAGTGACCCTTACCCCGCAGAATAAACACTGACTCTGTACAATTACACAGTGAGTGACCCTTACCCTGCTGAATAAACCCTGATACTGTACGGGTACACATTGAGTGACCCATACACTGCTGAACAAACACTGACTCTGTACAGTTACACAGTGCATGACCCTTACACTGCTGTATAAACACTGACTCTGTACGGTTACACAGTGAGTGACCCTTACCCTGCTGAATACACACTGACTTTGTACGGTTACACAGTGAGTGACCCTTACCCTGCTGTATAAACACTGACTCCGTAGGGTTACTCAGTGAGTGACCAATACACTGCTGTAAAAACACTGACTCTGCACAGTTACACAGTGTGTGACCCTTACCCTGCTGAATAAACACTGACTCTGTTTGGTTCCACAGTGAGGGACCCTTACCCTGCTGAATAAACACTGACTCTGTTTGGTTCCACAGTGAGGGACCCTTACCCTGCTGAATAAACACTAACTCTGTACAGTTACACAGTGAGTGACCCTTACCCTGCTGAATCAACACTGTTTCTGTACAATTACACAGTGAGTGATCCTTACCCTGCTGTATAAACGCATACTCTGCACGGTTCCACAGTTGGAGACCCTTATCCTGCTGAATAAACCCTGACTCTGTACGGTTACATAGTGAGTGACCCTTACCCTGCTGAATCAACACTGTCTCTGTACAATTACACAGTGAGTGACCTTACCCTGCTGTATTAACAGTGACTCTGTACAGTTGCACAACAAGTGACCCTTACCCTGCTGAATACACACTGACTCTGTACGGTTACACAGTGAGTGACCTTTACCCTGCTGTATATACACTGACTCTGTATGGTTCGACAGTGAGGGACCATTACCCTGCTGAATAAACTCTGACTCTGTACGGTTACACACTGAGTGACCCTTACCCTGCTGTATAAACACTGACTCTGTACGGTTACACACTGAGTGACCCTTACCCTGCTGAATACACACTGACTCTGTACGGTTACACAGTGAGTGACGCTTACCCTGCTGAATAAACACTGACTCTGTAAAGTTACACACTGAGTGACCCTTACCCTGCTGAATAAACACTGACTCTGTACAGTTACACAGTGAGTGACCCTTACCCTGCTGAATAAACACTGACTCTGTACAGTTACACAGTGAGTGACCCTTACCCTGCCGAATAAACCCTGATTCTGTGCGGGTACACATTGCGTGACCCTTACCCTGCTGAATAAACACTGACTCTGTACAGTTACACAGTGAGTGACCCTTACCCTGCCGAATAAACCCTGATTCTGTGCGGGTACACATTGCGTGACCCATACCCTGCTGAATAAACAGTGACTCTGTACGGTTACACAGTGAGTGACCCTTACTCTGCTGAATAAACACTGACTCTGTACAGTTACACAGTGAGTGACCTATTCCCTGCTGAATAAACACTGAAAATGTACAGTTACACAGTGAGTGACCCTTACCCTGCCGAATAAACCCTGATTCTGTACGGGAACACATTGCGTGACCCATACCCTGCTGAATAAACAGTGACTCTGTACGGTTACACAGTGAGTGACCCTTACTCTGCTGAATAAACACTGACTCTGTACAGTTACACAGTGAGTGACCCTTAGCCTGCTGAATAAACACTGACTCTGTACAGTTACACAGGGAGTGACCCTTACCCTGCTGAATAAATACTGACTCTGAACGGTTACACAGAGAGTGACCCATACCCTGCTGAATAAACACTGACTCTGTACAGTTACACAGTGAGTGACCCTTAGCCTGCTGAATAAACACTGACTCTGTACAGTTACACAGGGAGTGACCCTTACCCTGCTGAATAAATACTGACTCTGAACGGTTACACAGAGAGTGACCCATACCCTGCTGAATAAACACTGACTCTGTACAGTTACACAGAGAGTGACCCTTACCCTGCTGAATAAACACTGACTCTGTACAGTTACACAGTGAGTGACCGTTACCCTGCTGAATAAACCCTGACTCTGTATGGTTACACGGTGAGTGACCCTTACCCTGCTGTATAAACACTGACTCTGTACAGTTACACAGTGAGTGACCCTTACCCTGCTGAATAAACACTGACTCTGTACAGTTACAAAGTGAGTGACCATTACCCTGCTGAATAAACACTGACTCTGTACGGTTACACAGCGAGTGACCCTTACCCCGCAGAATAAACACTGACTCTGTACAGTTACACAGTGAGTGACCCTTACCCTGCTGAATAACCCCTGAGTCTGTACGGTTACACAGTGAGTGACCCTTACCCTGCTGAATAAACCCTGACTCTGTACGGTTACACAGTGAGTGACCCTTACCCTGCTGAATAAACCCTGACTCTGTACGGTTACACAGTGAGTGACCCTTACCCTGCTGAATAAACACTGACTCTGTACGGTTACACAGTGAGTGACCCTTACCCTGCTGTATAAACCCTGACTCTGTACGGTTACACAGTGAGTGACCCTTACCCTGCTGAATAAACACTGTCTTTGTACAATTACACAGTGAGTGACCCTTACCCTGCTGTATAAACGCGTACTCTGCACAGTTCCACAGTTGGAGACCCTTATCCTGCTGAATAAACCCTGACTCTGTACGGTTACACAGTGAGTGACCCTTACCCTGCTGAATAAACACTGACTCTGTACGGTTACACAGTGAGTGATCCTTACCCTGCTGTATAAACGTGTACTCTGCACAGTTCCACAGTTGGAGACCCTTATCCTGCTGAATAAACACTGACTCTGTACGGTTACACAGTGAGTGACCCTTACCCTGCTGTATAAACAGTGACTCTGTACGGTTACACAGTGAGTGACCCTTACCCTGCTGAATAAACACTGACTCTGTACGGTTACACAGTGAGTGACCCTTACCCTGCTGAATAAACACTGAATCTGTACAGTTACACAGTGAGTGACCCTTACTCTGCTGAATAAACACTGACTCTGTACAGTTACACAGTGAGTGACCCTTACCCTGCTGAATAAACACTGACTCTGTACGGTTACACAGTGAGTGACCCTTGCCCTGCTGAATAAACACTGACTCTGTACGGTTACACAGCGAGTGACCGTTACCCTGCTGAATAAACACTGACTCTGTACGGTTACACAGTGTGTGACCCTTAACCTGCTGAATAAACACTGGCTCTGTACGGTTACACAGTGAGTGACCCTTAGCCTGCTGAATAAACACTGACTCTGTACGGTTACACAGTGAGTGACCCTTACCCTGCTGTATAAACACTGACTCTGTACGGTTACACAGTGAGTGACCCTTACCCTGCTGTATAAACACTGACTCTGTACAGTTACACAGTGAGTGACCGTTACCCTGCTGTATGAACACTGACTCCGTACATTTACACAGTGAGTGACCCTTTCCCTGCAGAATAAACACTGACTCTGTACGGTTACACAGTGAGCGACCCTTACCCTGCTGTATAAACACTGACTCTGTACAGTTACACAGTGAGTGACCCTTACCCTGCTGAATAAACACTAACTCTGTACAGTTACACAGTGAGTGACCCTTACCCTGCTGAATCAACACTGTTTCTGTACAATTACACAGTGAGTGATCCTTACCCTGCTGTATAAACGCATACTCTGCACGGTTCCACAGTTGGAGACCCTTATCCTGCTGAATAAACCCTGACTCTGTACGGTTACATAGTGAGTGACCCTTACCCTGCTGAATCAACACTGTCTCTGTACAATTACACAGTGAGTGACCTTACCCTGCTGTATTAACAGTGACTCTGTACAGTTGCACAACAAGTGACCCTTACCCTGCTGAATACACACTGACTCTGTACGGTTACACAGTGAGTGACCTTTACCCTGCTGTATATACACTGACTCTGTATGGTTCGACAGTGAGGGACCATTACCCTGCTGAATAAACTCTGACTCTGTACGGTTACACACTGAGTGACCCTTACCCTGCTGTATAAACACTGACTCTGTACGGTTACACACTGAGTGACCCTTACCCTGCTGAATACACACTGACTCTGTACAGTTGCACAGCGAGTGAGCCTTTCCCTGCTGAATAAACACTGACTCTGTACAGTTACACAGTGAGTGACCCTTACTCTGTTGAATAAACACTGACTCTGTACAGTTACACAGGGAGTGACCCTTACCCTGCTGAATAAATACTGACTCTGTTCGGTTACACAGTGAGTGACCCATACCCTGCTGAATAAACACTGACTCTGTACAGTTACACAGTGAATGACCCTTACCCTGCTGAATAAACACTGACTCTGTACAGTTACACAGTGAGTGACCGTTACCCTGCTGTATGAACACTGACACTGTACGGTTACACAGTGAGTGACCCTTACCCTGCTGAATAAACACTGACTCCGTACATTTACACAGTGAGTGACCCTTACCCTCCTGAATAAACACTGACTCTGTACGGTTACACTGTGAGTGACCCTTACCCTGCTGTATAAACACTGACTCTGTACGGTTACACAGTGAGTGACCCTTACCCTGCTGAATAAACACTGACTCTGTACGGTTACACAGTGAGTGACCCTTACCCTGCTGTATAAACACTGACTTTCTACGGTTACACAGTGAGTGACCCTTACCCTGCTGAATAAACACTGAATCTGTACAGTTACACAGTGAGTGACGCTTACCCTGCTGAATAAACACTGACTCCGTACAATTACACAGTGAGTGACCCTTACCTGCTGAATAAACACTGACTCTGTACAGTTACACAGTGAGTGACCCTTACCCTGCTGAATAAACACTGACTCTGTACGGTTACACAGTGAGTGACCCTTACCCTGCTGTATAAACACTGACTCTGTACAGTAACACAGCGATTGACCGTTACCCTGCTGAATAAACACTGACTCTGTACGGTTACACAGTGAGTGACCCTTAACCTTCTGAAAAAACACTGACTCTGTACGGTTACACAGTGAGTGACCCTTACGCTGCTGAATAAACACTGACTCTGTACAGTTACACAGTGAGTGACCCTTACCCTGCTGTATAAACACTGACTCTGTACGGTTACACAGTGAGTGACCCGTACCCTGCTGTATAAACACTGACTCTGTACAGTTACACAGTGAGTGACCCTTACCCTGCTGTATGAACACTGACTCCGTACATTTACACAGTGAGTGACCCTTTCCCTGCTGAATAAACACTGACTCTGTACGGTTACACTGTGAGTGACCCTTACCCTGCAGAATAAACACTGACTCTGTACGGTTACACAGTGAGCGACCCTTACCCTGCAGAATAAACACTGACTCTGCACAGTTACAGAGTGAGTGACCCTTACCCTGCTGAATAATCCCTGAGTCTGTACGGTTACACAGTGAGTGACCCTTACCCTGCTGTATAAACACTGACTCTGTACGGTTACACAGTGAGTGACCCTTACCCTGCTGAAAAAACTCTGACTCTGTACAGTTACACAGTGAGTGACCCTTACCCTGCTGTATAAACACTGACTCTGTACGGTTACACAGTGAGTGACACTTACCCTGCTGAATAAACACTGACTCTGTACGGTTACACAGTGAGTGACCCTTACCCTGCTGTATAAACACTGACTCTGTACGGTTACACAGTGAGTGACCCTTACCCTGCTGTATAAACACTGACTCTGTACGGTAACACAGTGAGTGACACTTACCCTGCTGTATATACACTGACTCTGTACGGTTACACAGTGAGTGACCGTTACCCTGCTGTATAAACACTGACTCTGTACGGTTACACAGTGAGTGACCCTTACCCTGCTGTATAAACACTGACTCTGTACGGTTACACAGTGAGTGACACTTACCCTGCTGTATAAACACTGACACTGTATGGTTACACAGCGACTGACCCTTACCCTGCAGAATAAACGCTGATTCTGTACGGGTACACATTGCGTGACACTTACCCTGCTGAAGAAACACTGACTCTGTACGGTTACACAGTGAGTGACCCTTACCCTGCTGAATAAACACTGACTCTGTACGGTTACACAGTGAGTGACCCTTACCCTGCTGAATAAACACTGACTCTGTACAGTTACACAGCGAGTGACCGTTACCCTGCTGAATAAACACTGACTCTGTACGGTTACACAGTGAGTGACCCTTAACCTGCTGAATAAACACTGGCTCTGTACGGTTACACAGTGAGTGACCCTTACCCTGCTGAATAAACACTGACTCTGTACGGTTACACAGTGAGTGACCCTTACCCTGCTGTATAAACACTGACTCTGTACGGTTACACAGTGAGTGACCCTTACCCTGCTGTATAAACACTGACTCTGTACAGTTACACAGTGAGTGACCGTTACCCTGCTGTATGAACACTGACTCCGTACATTTACACAGTGAGTGACCCTTTCCCTGCTGAATAAACACTGACTCTGTACAGTTATGCAGTGAGTGACCCTTACCCGGCTGTATATACACTGACTCTGTACGGTTACACAGTGAGTGACCCTTACCCTGCTGTATAAACACTGACTCTGTACAGTTACACAGTGAGTGACCGTTACCCTGCTGTATGAACACTGACTCCGTACATTTACACAGCGAGTGACCCTTACCCTGCTGAATAAACACTGACTCTGTACAGTTATGCAGTGAGTGACCCTTACCCGGCTGTATATACACTGACTCTGTATGGTTACACAGTGAGTGATCCTTACCCTGCTGAATAAACACTGACTCTGTACGGTTACACAGTGAGTGACACTTACCCTGCTGTATAAACACTGACACTGTATGGTTCCACAGCGACTGACCCATACCCTGCTGAATAAACGCTGATTCTGTACGGGTACACATTGCGTGACAATTACCCTGCTGAATAAACACTGACTCTGTACAGTTACATAGTGAGTGACCCATACACTGCTGAATAAACACTGACTCTGTACAGTTATAAAGTGAGTGACCCTTACCCTGCTGTATAAACACTGACTTTCTACGGTTACACAGTGAGTGACCCTTACCCTCCTGAATAAACACTGACTCTGTACGGTTACACAGTGAGTGACCCTTACCCTGCTGAATAAACACTGACTCTGTACGGTTACACAGTGAGTGACCCTTACTCTGCTGTATAAACACTGACTCTGTACTGTGACACAGTGAGTGACCCTTACCCTGCTGAATAAACACTGACTCTGTACAGTTACACAGTGAGTGACCCTTACCCTGCTGAATAAACACTGAATCTGTACAGTTACACAGTGAGTGACCAAACCCTGCTGAATAAACACTGAATCTGTACAGTTACACAGTGAGTGACCTTACCCTGCTGAATAAACACTGACTCTGTACAGTTACACAGTGAGTGACCCTGAGCCTGCTGAATAAACACTGAATCTGTACAGTTACACAGTGAGTGACGCTTACCCTGCTGAATAAACACTGACTCTGTACAGTTACACAGTGAGTGACGCTTACCTTGCTGAATAAACACTGACTCTGTACAGTTACACAGTGAGTGACCCTTAGCCTGCTGAATAAACACTGACTCTGTACGGTTACACAGTGAGTGACGCTTACCCTGCTGAATAAACACTGACTCTGTACAATTACACAGTGAGTGACCCTTACCCTGCTGAATAAACACTGACTCTGTACAGTTACACAGTGAGTGACCCTTACCCTCCTGAATAAACACTGACTCTGTACGGTTACACAGTGAGTGACGCTTACCCTGCTGAATAAACACTGACTCTGTGCGGTTACACAGTGAGTGACCCTTACCCTGCTGAATAAACACTGACTCCGTACAGTTACACAGTGAATGACCCTTACCCTGCTGTATAATCCCTGACTCTGTACGGTTACACACTGAGTCACCCTTATCCTGCTGAATAAACACAGACTCTGCACGGTTACACAGTGAGTGACCCATCCCCTGCTGAATAAACACTGACTCTGTACGGTTACACAGTGAGTGTACCTTACCCTCTGAAAAAACTCTGACTCTGTACGGTTACACAGTGAGTGACCCTTACCCTGCTGAATAAACACTGACTCTGTACGGTTACACAGTGAGTGACCCTTACCCTGCTGTATAAACACTGACTCTGTACGGTTACACAGCGAGTGACCCTTATCCTACTGAATAAACACTGACTCTGTACAATTACACAGTGAGTGACCCTTACCCTGCTGTATAAACACTGACTCTGTACAGTTACACAGTGAGTGACCCTTACCCTGCTGTATATACACTGACTCTGTATGGTTACACAGCGACTGACCCTTACCCTGCTGAATAAACGCTGATTCTGTACGGGTACACATTGCGTGACACTTACCCGGCTGAATAAACACTGACTCTGTACGGTTACACAGTGAGTGACCCTTACCCTGCTGAATAAACACTGACTCTATACGGTTACACAGTGAGTGACCCTTACCCTGCTGAATAAACACTGAATCTGTACAGTTACACAGTGAGTGACCTTACCCTGCTGAATAAACACTGACTCTGTACGGTTACACAGTGAGTGACCCTTACCCTGCTGTATAAACACTGACTCTGTACAGTTACACAGTGAGTGACCCTTAGCCTGCTGAATAAACACTGACTCTGTACGGTTACACAGTGAGTGACGCTTACCCTGCTGAATACACACTGACTCTGTACAGTTACACAGTGAGTGACCCTTACCCTGCTGAATAAACACTGACTCTGTACAGTTACACAGTGAGTGACGCTTACCCTGCTGAATAAACACTGACTCTGTACGGTTACACACTGAGTGACCCTTACCCTGCTGAATACACACTGACTCTGTACAGTTGCACAGCGACTGAGCCTTTCCCTGCTAAATAAACACTGACTCTGTACAGTTACACAGTGAGTGACCCTTACTCTGTTGAATAAACACAGACTCTGTACAGTTACACAGGGAGTGACCCTTACCCTGCTGAATAAATACTGACTCTGTTCGGTTACACAGTGAGTGACCCATACCCTGCTGAATAAACACTGACTCTGTACAGTTACACAGTGAATGACCCTTACCCTGCTGAATAAACACTGACTCTGTACAGTTACACAGTGAGTGACCGTTACCCTGCTGTATGAACACTGACACTGTACGGTTACACAGTGAGTGACCCTTACCCTGCTGAATAAACACTGACTCCGTACATTTACACAGTGAGTGACCCTTACCCTCCTGAATAAACACTGACTCTGTACGGTTACACTGTGAGTGACCCTTACCCTGCTGTATAAACACTGACTCTGTACGGTTACACAGTGAGTGACCCTTACCCTGCTGAATAAACACTGACTCTGTACGGTTACACAGTGAGTGACCCTTACCCTGCTGTATAAACACTGACTTTCTACGGTTACACAGTGAGTGACCCTTACCCTGCTGAATAAACACTGACTCTGTACAGTTACACAGTGAGTGACCCTTAACCTGCTGAATAAACACTGACTCCGTACAATTACACAGTGAGTGACCCTTACCTGGCTGAATAAACACTGACTCTGTACAGTTACACAGTGAGTGACCCTTACCCTGCTGTATAAACACTGACTCTGTACGGTTACACAGTGAGTGACCGTTACCCTGCTGAATAAACACTGACTCTGTACGGTTACACAGTGAGTGACCCTTAACCTGCTGAATAAACACTGGCTCTGTACGGTTACACAGTGAGTGACCCTTACCCTGCTGAATAAACACTGACTCTGTACAGTTACACAGTGAGTGACCCTTACCCTGCTGTATAAACACTGACTCTGTACGGTTACACAGTGAGTGACCCTTACCCTGCTGTATAAACACTGACTCTGTACAGTTACACAGTGAGTGACCGTTACCCTGCTGTATGAACACTGACTCCGTACATTTACACAGTGAGTGACCCTTTCCCTGCTGAATAAACACTGACTCTGTACGGTTACACTGTGAGTGACCCTTACCCTGCAGAATAAACACTGACTCTGTACGGTTACACAGTGAGCGACCCTTACCCTGCAGAATAAACACTGACTCTGTACAGTTACACAGTGAGTGACCCTTACCCGCAGAATAAACACTGACTCTGCACAGTTACACAGTGAGTGACCCTTACCCTGCTGAATAACCCCTGAGTCTGTACGGTTACACAGTGAGTGACCCTTACCCTGCTGTATAAACACTGACTCTGTACGGTTACACAGTGAGTGACCCTTACCCTGCTGAAAAAACTCTGACTCTGTACAGTTACACAGTGAGTGACCCTTACCCTGCTGTATAAACACTGACTCTGTACGGTTACACAGTGAGTGACACTTACCCTGCTGTATAAACACTGACTCTGTACGGTTACACAGTGAGTGACCCTTACCCTGCTGTATAAACACTGACTCTGTACGGTTACACAGTGAGTGACACTTACCCTGCTGTATATACACTGACTCTGTACGGTTACACAGTGAGTGACCGTTACCCTGCTGTATAAACACTGACTCTGTACGGTTACACAGTGAGTGACCCTTACCCTGCTGTATAAACACTGACTCTGTACGGTTACACAGTGAGTGACACTTACCCTGCTGTATAAACACTGACACTGTATGGTTACACAGCGACTGACCCTTACCCTGCAGAATAAACGCTGATTCTGTACGGGTACACATTGCGTGACACTTACCCTGCTGAAGAAACACTGACTCTGTACGGTTACACAGTGAGTGACCCTTACCCTGCTGAATAAACACTGACTCTGTACGGTTACACAGTGAGTGACCCTTAACCTGCTGTATAATCACTGACTTTCTACGGTTCCACATTGCGTGACCCTTACCCTCCTGAATAAACACTGACTCTGTACGGTTACACAGTGAGTGACCCTTACCCTCCTGAATAAACACTGACTCTGTACGGTTACACAGTGAGTGACGCTTACCCTGCTGAATAAACACTGACTCTGTGCGGTTACACAGTGAGTGACCCTTACCCTGCTGAATAAACACTGACTCTGTACAGTTACACAGTGAGTGACCCTTACCCTGCTGAATAAACACTGACTCCGTACAGTTACACAGTGAATGACCCTTACCCTGCTGTATAATCCCTGACTCTGTACGGCTACACACTGAGTCACCCTTATCCTGCTGAATAAACACAGACTCTGCACGGTTACACAGTGAGTGACCCTTACCCTGCTGAATTAACACTGACTCCGTACAGTTACACAGTGAATGACCCTTACCCTGCTGTATAATCTCTGACTCTGCACGGTTACACAGTGAGTGACCAATACACTGCTGTAATAACACTGACTCTGTACTGTTACACAGTGAGTGACCCTTACCCTGCTGAATAAACACTGACTCTGTACAGTTACACAGTGAGTGACCTTTACCCTGCTGAATAAACACTGACTCTGCAGTTACACAGTGAGTGACGCTTACCCTGCTGAATAAACACTGACTCTGTATGGTTACAGAGTGAGTGACCCTTACCCTGCTGAATAAACTCTGACTCTGTACGGTTACACAGCGAGTGACCCTTACCCTGCTGAATAAACACTGACTCTGTACAGTTATGCAGTGAGTGACCCTTACCCGGCTGTATATACACTGACTCTGTATGGTTACACAGTGAGTGATCCTTACCCTGCTGAATAAACACTGACTCTGTACAGTTACACAGTGAGTGACCCTTACCCTGCTGAAAAAACTCTGACTCTGTACGGTTACACAGTGAGTGACACTTACCCTGCTGTATAAACACTGACACTGTATGGTTCCACAGCGACTGACCCATACCCTGCTGAATAAACGCTGATTCTGTACGGGTACACATTGCGTGACAATTACCCTGCTGAATAAACACTGACTCTGTACAGTTACATAGTGAGTGACCCATACACTGCTGAATAAACACTGACTCTGTGCAGTTATAAAGTGAGTGACCCTTACCCTGCTGTATAAACACTGACTTTCTACGGTTACACAGTGAGTGACCCTTACCCTGCTGAATAAACACTGACTCTGTACGGTTACACAGTGAGTGACCCTTACCCTGCTGAATAAACACTGACTCTGTACGGTTACACAGTGAGTGACCCTTACTCTGCTGTATAAACACTGACTCTGTACTGTGACACAGTGAGTGACCCTTACCCTGCTGAATAAACACTGACTCTGTACAGTTACACAGTGAGTGACCCTTACCCTGCTGAATAAACACTGAATCTGTACAGTTACACAGTGAGTGACCCTTACCCTGCTGAATAAACACTGAATCTGTACAGTTACACAGTGAGTGACGCTTACCCTGCTGAATAAACACTGACTCTGTACAGTTACACAGTGAGTGACCCTTAGCCTGCTGAATAAACACTGAATCTGTACAGTTACACAGTGAGTGACTCTTACCCTGCTGAATAAACACTGACTCTGTACAGTTACACAGTGAGTGACCCTTAGCCTGCTGAATAAACACTGACTCTGTACGGTTACACAGTGAGTGACGCTTACCCTGCTGAATAAACACTGACTCTGTACAATTACACAGTGAGTGACGCTTACCCTGCTGAATAAACACTGAATCTGTACAGTTACACAGTGAGTGACGCTTACCCTGCTGAATAAACACTGACTCTGTGCAGTTACACAGTGAGTGACCCTTAACCTGCTGAATAAACACTGACTCCGTACAATTACACAGTGAGTGACCCTTACCTGGCTGAATAAACACTGACTCTGTACAGTTACACAGTGAGTGACCCTTACCCTGCTTTATAAACAATGACTCTGTACGGTTACACAGTGAGTGACCGTTACCCTGCTGAATAAACACTGACTCTGTACGGTTACACAGTGAGTGACCGTTACCCTGCTGAATAAACACTGACTCTGTACGGTTACACAGTGAGTGACCCTTAACCTGCTGAATAAACACTGGCTCTGTACGGTTACACAGTGAGTGACCCTTACCCTGCTGAATAAACACTGACTCTACAGTTACACAGTGAGTGACCCTTACCCTGCTGTATAAACACTGACTCTGTACGGTTACACAGTGAGTGACCCTTACCCTGCTGTATAAACACTGACTCTGTACAGTTACACAGTGAGTGACCGTTACCCTGCTGTATGAACACTGACTCCGTACATTTACACAGTGAGTGACCCTTTCCCTGCTGAATAAACACTGACTCTGTACGGTTACACTGTGAGTGACCCTTACCCTGCAGAATAAACACTGACTCTGTACGGTTACACAGTGAGCGACCCTTACCCTGCAGAATAAACACTGACTCTGTACAGTTACACAGTGAGTGACCCTTACCCCGCAGAATAAACACTGACTCTGCACAGTTACACAGTGAGTGACCCTTACCCTGCTGAATAACCCCTGAGTCTGTACGGTTACACAGTGAGTGACCCTTACCCTGCTGAAAAAACTCTGACTCTGTACAGTTACACAGTGAGTGACCCTTACCCTGCTGTATAAACACTGACTCTGTACGGTTACACAGTGAGTGACACTTACCCTGCTGTATAAACACTGACTCTGTACGGTTACACAGTGAGTGACCCTTACCCTGCTGTATAAACACTGACTCTGTACGGTTACACAGTGAGTGACACTTACCCTGCTGTATATACACTGACTCTGTCCGGTTACACAGTGAGTGACCGTTACCCTGCTGTATAAACACTGACTCTGTACGGTTACACAGTGAGTGACCCTTACCCTGCTGTATAAACACTGACTCTGTACGGTTACACAGTGAGTGACACTTACCCTGCTGTATAAACACTGACACTGTATGGTTACACAGCGACTGACCCTTACCCTGCAGAATAAACGCTGATTCTGTACGGGTACACATTGCGTGACACTTACCCTGCTGAAGAAACACTGACTCTGTACGGTTACACAGTGAGTGACCCTTACCCTGCTGAATAAACACTGACTCTGTACGGTTACACAGTGAGTGACCCTTAACCTGCTGTATAATCACTGACTTTCTACGGTTCCACATTGCGTGACCCTTACCCTCCTGAATAAACACTGACTCTGTACGGTTACACAGTGAGTGACCCTTACCCTCCTGAATAAACACTGACTCTGTACGGTTACACAGTGAGTGACGCTTACCCTGATGAATAAACACTGACTCTGTGCGGTTACACAGTGAGTGACCCTTACCCTGCTGAATAAACACTGACTCTGTACAGTTACACAGTGAGTGACCCTTACCCTGCTGAATAAACACTGACTCCGTACAGTTACACAGTGAATGACCCTTACCCTGCTGTATAATCACTGACTCTGTACGGTTACACAGTGAGTGTACCTTACCCTCTGAAAAAACTCTGACTCTGTACGGTTACACAGTGAGTGACCCTTACCTGCTGAATAAACACTGACTCTGTACGGTTACACAGTGAGTGACCCTTACCCTGCTGTATAAACACTGACTCTGTACGGTTACACAGCGAGTGACCCTTATCCTACTGAATAAACACTGACTCTGTACAATTACACAGTGAGTGACCCTTACCCTGCTGTATAAACACTGACTCTGTACAGTTACACAGTGAGTGACCCTTACCCTGCTGTATATACACTGACTCTGTATGGTTACACAGCGACTGACCCTTACCCTGCTGAATAAACGCTGATTCTGTACGGGTACACATTGCGTGACACTTACCCGGCTGAATAAACACTGACTCTGTACGGTTACACAGTGAGTGACCCTTACCCTTCTGAATAAACACTGAATCTGTACAGTTACACAGTGAGTGACGCTTACCCTGCTGAATAAACACTGACTCTGTACAGTTACACAGTGAGTGACCCTTAGCCTGCTGAATAAACACTGACTCTGTACAGTTACACAGTGAGTGACCCTTACCCTGCTGAATAAACACTGACTCTGTACAGTTACACAGTGAGTGACCTTTACCCTGCTGAATAAACACTGACTCTGCAGTTACACAGTGAGTGACGCTTACCCTGCTGAATAAACACTGACTCTGTACAGTTACACAGTGAGTGACCAGTACACTGCTGTAATAACACTGACTCTGTACTGTTACACAGTGAGTGACCCTTACCCTGCTGTATAAACACTGACTCTGTACAGTTACACAGTGAGTGACCCTTACCCTGCTGTATAAACACTGACTCTGTACGGTTACACAGTGAGTGACCCTTACCCTGCTGAATACACACTGTCTCTGTACGGTTACACAGTGAGTGACCCTTAACCTGCTGTATAAACACTGACTCTGTACGGTTACACAGTGAGTGACCCTTACCCTGCTGTATAAACACTGACTCTGTACAGTTACACAGTGAGTGACCCTTACCCTGCTGTATAAACACTGACTCTGTACGGTTACACAGTGAGTGACCCTTACCCTGCTGTATAAACACTGACTCTGTACGGTAACACAGTGAGTGACCCTTACCCTGCTGTATAAACACTGACTCTGTACGGTTACACAGTGAGTGACCCTTACCCTGCTGTATAAACACTGACTCTGTACAGTTACACAGTGAGTGACCCTTACCCTGCTGAATAAACACTGACTCTGTACGGTTACACAGTGAGTGACCCTTACCCTGCTGAATAAACACTGACTCTGTACGGTTACACAGTGAGTGACCCTTACCCTCCAGAATAAACACTGACTCTGTACTGAGTGACTGAGTGACCCTTACCCTGCTGTATAAACACTGACTCTGCACAGTTACACAGTGAGTGACCCTTACCCTGCTGTATAAACACTGACACTGTACGGTTACACAGTGAGTGACCCTTACCCTGCTGTATATACACTGACTCTGTACAGTTACACAGTGAGTGACCCTTACCCTGCTGAATAAACACTGACTCCGTACAGTTACACAGCGAGTGACCCTTTCCCTGCTGAATAAACACTGACTCTGTACAGTTATACAGTGAGTGACCCTTACCCTGCTGTATATACACTGACTCTGTATGGTTACACAGCGACTGACCCTTACCCTGCTGAATAAACGCTGATTCTGTACGGGTACACATTGCGTGACACTTACCCGGCTGAATAAACACTGACTCTGTACGGTTACACAGTGAGTGACCCTTACCCTGCTGAATAAACACTGACTCTGTACGGTTACACAGTGAGTGACCCTTACCCTGCTGAATAAACACTGACTCTGTACAGTTACACAGTGAGTGACCCTTACCCTGCTGAATAAACACTGACTCTGTACAGTTACACAGTGAGTAACCCTTACCCTGCTGAATACACACTGACTCTGTACAGTTACACAGTGAGTGACCCTTACCCTGCTGAATACACAGTGACTCTGTACAGTTACACAGTGAGTGACCCTTACCCTGCTGAATAAACACTGACTCTGTACAGTTACACAGTGAGTGACCTTTACCCTGCTGAATAAACACTGACTCTGCAGTTACACAGTGAGTGACCCTTACCCTGCTGAATAAACACTGACTCTGTACGGTTACACAGTGAGTGACCCTTACCCTGCTGAATAAACACTGACTCTGTACGGTTACACAGTGAGTGACCCTTACCCTGCTGAATAAACACTGACTCTGTACGGTTACACTGTGAGTGACCCTTACCCTGCAGAATAAACACTGACTCTGCAGTTACACAGTGAGTGACCCTTACCCTGCTGAATAAACACTGACTCTGTACGGTTACACAGTGAGTGACGCTTACCCTGCTGAATAAACACTGACTCTGTACAGTTACACAGTGAGTGACCCTTACCCTGCTGAATAAACACTGACTCTGTACTGAGTGACTGAGTGACCCTTACCCTGCTGTATAAACACTGACTCTTTACACTTACACAGTGAGTGAGCCTTACCCTGCTGAATAAACACTGACTCTGCACGGTTACACAGTGAGTGACCCTTACTCTGCTGTATAAACACTGACTCTGCACGGTTACACAGTGAGTGACCCTTACCCTGCTGTATAAACACTGACTCTGTACATTTACACAGTGAGAGACCCTTACCCTGCTGAATAAACACTGACTCTGCACGGTTACACAGTGAGTGACCCTTACTCTGCTGTATAAACACTGACTCTGTACAGTTACACAGGGAGTGACCCTTACCCTGCTGAATAAACACTGACTCTGTACGGTTACACAGTGAGTGACCCTTACCCCGCAGAATATACACTGACTCTGCACAGTAACACAGTAGGTGACCCTTACCCTGCTGAATAAACACTGACTCTGTACGGTTACACAGTGAGTGACCCTTACCCTGCTGAATAAACACTGACTCTGTACGGTTACACAGTGAGTGACCCTTACCCTGCTTTATAAACACTGACTCTGTACGGTTACACAGCGAGTGACCCTTATCCTACTGAATAAACACTGACTCTGTATGGTTACACAGTGAGTGACCCTTACCCTGCTGTATAAACACTGACTCTGTACGGTTACACAGCGAGTGACCCTTATCCTACTGAATAAACACTAACTCTACGGTTACACAGTGAGTGACCCTTACTGGGAGTGCGGGGTGTGGGGTGTATCAGTGTGTTACAGTGAGGGGTGTGGGGTGTATCAGTTTGTTACAGTGAGGGGTGTGGGGTATATCAGTGTGTTACAGTGAGGGGTGTCGGGTGTATCAGTGTGTTACAGTGAGGGGTGTGGGGTATATCAGTGTGTTACAGTGATGGGTGTGGGGTATATCTGTGTTACCGTGAGGAGTGTGGGGTATATCAGTGTGTTACAGTGAGGGGTGTGGGGTGTATCAGTGTGTTACAGTGAGGGGTGTGGGGTGTATCAGAGTTGTACAGTGAGGGGTGTGGGGTGTATCGGTGTGTTACAGTGAGGGGTGTGGGGTGTATCAGTGTGTTACAGTGAGGGGTGTGGGGTGTATCAGAGTGTTACAGTGAGGGGTGTGGGGTGTATCAGTGTGTTACAGTGAGGGGTGTGGGATATATCAGTGTGTTACAGTGCGGGGTGTGGGGAATATTAGTGTGTTACAGTGAGGGGTGTGGGGTATATCAGTGTGTTACAGTGAGGGGCGTGGGGTATATCAGTGTGTTACAGTGAGGGGTGTGGGGTATATCAGTGTGTTACAGTGAGGGGTGTATCATTGTGTTACAGCGAGGGGTGTCGGGTATATCAGTGTGTTACATCGAGGGGTCTGGGGTATATCAGTGTGTTACAGTGCGGGGTGTGGGGTATCTCAGTGTGTCACAGTGAGGGGTGTGGGGAATATCAGAGTGTTACCGTGAGGGGTGTGGGGTATATCAGTGTGTTACAGTGAGGGGTGTGGGGTGTATCAGTGTGTTACAGTGAGGGGCGTGGGGTATATCAGTGTGTTACAGTGAGGGGTGTGGGGTATATCAGAGTGTTACAGTGAGGGGTGTGGGCTTTCTCAGTGTGTTACAGTGAGGGGTGTGGGGTGTACCAGTGTGTTACAGTGAGGGGTGTGGGGTGTATCAGTGTGTTACAGTGAGGCGTGTCGGGTGTATTAGTTTGTTACAATGAGGGGTGTGGGGTGTATCAGTGTTTTACAGTGATGGGTGTGGGGTGTTTCAGTGTGTTACAGTGAGGCGTGTGGGGTATATCAGTGTGTTACAGTGAGAGGTGTGGGGTATATCAGTGTGTTGCAGTGAGCGGTGTGGGGTATATCAGTGTGTTACAGTGAGGGGTGTGGGGTGTATCAGTGTATTACATTGAGGAGTGTGGGGTATATCAGTGTGTTACAGTGAGGGGTGTGGGGTATATCAGTGTGTTACAGTGAGGTGTGTGGGGTATATCAGTGTGTTGCAGTGAGGGGTGTGGGGTATATCAGTGTGTTACAGTGAGGGGTGTGGGGTGTATCAGTGTGTTACAGTGAGGGGTGTGGGGTATATCAGTGTGTTACAGTGAGGGGTATGGGGTATATCAGTGTGTTACAGTGAGGGGTGTGGGGTATATCAGTGTGTTACAGTGAGGGGTGTGGGGTATATCAATGTGTTACAGTGTGGGCTGTCGGGTGTATCAGTGTGTTACAGTGTGGGCTGTCGGGTGTATTTATAGTCTGTCGGAATGCCCCTTCCTGCCCAAGTATTGTCATTCGTTGCTGGGAATGTGATGTGATGAGGTGTGGGGTGGGTGGGGGGGATTTCCCAGCGTCGTTTCCGCTGAGTGTTTGGCTCCTTGCTGTGGGACAGAGACTGGGTGAGGTTCTGAACTGTCAGACAGGGGGTCTCTCAGTGAGAGCACCATCAGGAGATGGAGCTCTGTGAGAGCTGTGGGGAGGTTTGGCCTTGAGTCTTCCTCTGCCCGTCCGTGACCCTGTTCTCCCGCTGTACGGAATGACAGACAGGTGGACGTTCCCAGGAACACTCGAAAGCCTTGCCTCTCCCCAACCCTACAGTAAAGAGCTGGGGAAAACTCAGCAGGTCTGGCAGCAACGACGCCAGGGACCCGGGTTCGATCCCAGCCTCCGGGCGACTGTCTGTGTGGAGTTTGCACATTCCCTGCCACTGTCTGCGTAGGTATCCTCTGGGAGATCCGCTTTCCTCCCACAGTCCAAAAATGTGCAGGTTAGGGTGGATTGGCCATGCTAAACTGTCCCATAGTGCCCAGGAATGTGCAGGTTAGGGTGGATTGGCCATGCTAAATTGTCCTATAGTGCCCAGGGATGTGCAGGTTAGGGTGGATTGGCCATGCTAAATTGTCCCATAGTGCCCAGGGATGTGCAGGTTGGGGTGGGTTGGCCATGCAAAATTGTCCTGTAGTGCCCAGGGATGTGCAGGTTAGGGTGGATTGGCCGTGCTAAATTGTCCCATAGTGTCCAGGGATGTGCAGGTTAGGGTGGATTGGCCGTGCTAAACTGTCCCATAGTGCCCAGGGATGTGCAGGTTAGGGTGGGTTGGCCATGCTAAATTGTCCCGTAGTGCCCAGGGATGTGCAGGTTAGGGTGGATTGGCCATGCTAAATTGTCCCGTAGTGCCCAGGGATGTGCAGGTTAGGGTGGATTGGCCATGCTAAATTGTCCCGTAGTGCCCAGGGATGTGCAGGTTAGGGTGGATTGGCCATGCTAAATTGTCCCGTAGTGCCCAGGGATGTGCAGGTTAGGGTGGATTGGCCATGCTAAATTGTCCCATAGTGCCCAGGGATGTACAGGTTAGGGTGGATTGGCCATGCTAAATTGTCCCGTAGTGCCCAGGGATGTGCAGGTTAGGGTGGATTGGCCATGCTAAATTGTCCCGTAGTGCCCAGGGATGTGCAGGTTAGGGTGGATTGGCCATGCTAAATTGTCCCGTAGTGCCCAGGGATGTGCAGGTTAGGGTGGATTGGCCGTGCTAAATTGTCCCATAGTGTCCAGGGATGTGCAGGTTAGGGTGGATTGGCCGTGCTAAATTGTCCCATAGTGCCCAGGGATTTGCAGGTTACGGTGGATTGACCATGCTAAATTGTCCCATAGTGCCCAGCGATGTGCAGGGTTAGAGTGCTCTGCATGTCCGGCCGATATCCCCAGGGGTGGGGGCTTTGAGTGGGGCAGAGGAAAGGGTTTAATATTGGGGGAGTGGGTTGCGTAGATAATAGGACGGACTTGGCTCATACCCCCCCCTCGATTGGAGATCAGGGAGTGGGAGCAGAATCCCCTCAAAGGGCCGGGGATGATTGACAGATTGGATTGGGGCGAAGCAAGCGGAAGGGGTTGGAGACGGCTGAAGGGGACAGTCTTGGGCCAGGGGCACGAGTGGCCTCATTCTGCGCCCACCCCTGGTATCTGACGGATAGTCGTCAGAAGGCCGCGCCATGGGCGGAAGAGACCAGGTGGACCGAATGGCCTCATGGGAGCCAAATTGGAGGCAGTGGTGGGGTTGGGGGCTTTAGAATTCGGGACCCTCTCCCCCGGCACTGGTTAGGAACGTCGACACTGAGGTGGCGAGAGTTTGTTTTAAAATCGGGTTGAAGGGGTTACAGCAAAGAAGTGAAGGCGACGGTCTGGTTGAACAGGCCGGAGTCAGTCAAGAGGCCTCTATTTGCTCTGGCTGTGAATACAGGCCGTTGTTATTGTGACTAAGTTTTGACACGGAAAGTGCTGAATACACACACACACAGCCGCACCCTGACCTCTGTTTCCAAAGCGCCTGTCCCTGGCTCCGTTCCCACCATTGTCCACATGAATAGACGTGCCTCAGTGCTGCCAATGCAGATTTATCGCTCTCTCTCTCCCTCTCTCCCCTTGATCCCAGGCGAATAACAGCTTGTTCTGACCTGCTCCTGCGCCCCACCCCCTAACCCTGGCGCTGTCATCCCCTTCCCACCCACCCACCTTTCAACCCGGTCACCGGTCAGTGCCCCTGACCTCTCACCCCTGCTCGGCAATCAGTGCCACGACCTCTCGCCCCTGCTCGCCAGTCAGTATCCCTGACCTTTCCCCCAGTTGCCAGTCAGTATCCCTGACCTTTCACCCCAGGTCACCGGTCAGTATCCCTGACCTTTTATTCCTGGTCACCAGTGTCCCCGACCTTTCACCCCTGGGCACCGGTCTGCATCCCTGACCTTTCACCCCAGGTCACCAGTCAGTATCCCTGACCTTTCACCCCTAGTCACCAGTCAGTATCCCTGACCTTTCACCCAAGGTCACCAGTCAGTATCCCTGACCTTTCACCCCTGGTCACCAATCAATTTCCCCGAACCTTTATTCCTGGTCACCAGTGTCCCTGACCTTTCACCCCTGGGCACCAGTCTGTATCCCTGACCTTTCACCCTTGGTCACCAGTGTGTCCCTGACCTTTCACCCTTGATCGCCAGTGTGTCCCTGACCTTTCACCCTTGATATCCATCCCGACCTTTGCTCTCCAATCTATGTCCCTCTCCCCGTCCCTGATCTCAGGTTGGGGGGAATGGGCGCAGAGATTTATCCCGAATTCCCAGTGGGATATATCCGGGTCCGTGTTTCACTTCGACAGCCGGCTCTCGCACCTCCCCCTAGCCACCCCCTTCCAACCGCCCGCCCTGGCCTCGCCATTGTCTGGGTCTCCCCCACCTTCACACCATCGTCCCCATCACCCCCACCCACAATCCTCGGCCTACACTACTCTCCGGGAGAGATCCCAGGTCCTCTCGGTCCTTCTGGACTGTTCTAATCTTCCCCGTTCCCTCCCCACCCCCCCCGCTGCCCTACCCAGTATCGGAATCACTGATCTCTCCTGCGTCTCTTGTCGAGTGTTTTGTTACAGCCTGGGAGAGAGAGAGAGTGAGAGTAAGAATGGTCCCAGGGCACTGTTCAGAGCTGCCTGGGTCCCCCTTGTATTTAACCAGCCAGATTAAACCCAGCTCATTAACCTGACAAAGTCCTTGGGGCATTCTACAAGATCCCCGCTGAGACTTCCAACCTTTCGAGCTAGTCAGGACCTTCAGCCCATCTAGCCTGGGCTGCTAGAGCTCTCCAACCACGGTGGGGGAAGGGTGTTGGGGAGGTCGCTGCTTTGTGTCTGCCGCCCCTTAACGCCCTCTCGCTTCCTCCCCCCCATTACTCGCAGACGAAAGAGAAGGTGAAGGAGAGAGAGAAGGAGACCAGGGAGCGAGAGACGAGGATCACCAATGGGCACCTCTTCAACACCATCACTGTGTCGGGGAACACATTGTGCTACGTCTGTAACAAGAGCATCATCAGCAAGGAAGCCTTCGCCTGTCCGAGTGAGTACAGTCACATACAGTGTCAGGCACAGCCACACCTGTACTGTACCCCAGTGTTATACAGGGACAGACCCCTCCCCACCAGTACTGTACCCCAGTGTTATACAGGGACAGACCCGTCCCCACCAGTACTGTACCCCAGTGTTATACAGGGACAGACCCCTCCCCACCAGTACTGTACCCCAGTGTTATACAGGGACAGACCCCTCCCCACCAGTACTGTACCCCAGTGTTATACAGGGACAGACCCGTCCCCACCAGTACTGTACCCCAGTGTTATACAGGGACAGACCCGTCCCCACCAGTACTGTACCCCAGTGTTATACAGGGACAGACCCGTCCCCACCAGGACTGTACCCCAGTGTTATACAGGGACAGACCTGTCCCCACCAGTACTGTACCCCAGTGTTATACAGGGACAGACCCGTCCCCACCAGTACTGTACCCCAGTGTTATACAGGGACAGACCTGTCCCCACCAGTACTGTACCCCAGTGTTATACAGGGACAGACCCGTCCCCACCAGTACTGTACCCCAGTGTTATACAGGGACAGACCTGTCCCCACCAGTACTGTACCCCAGTGTTATACAGGGACAGACCCCTCCCCACCAGTACTGTACCCTAGTGTTATACAGGGACAGACCCGTCCCCACCAGTACTGTACCCCAGTGTTATACAGGGACAGACCCGTCCCCACCAGTACTGTACCTCAGTGTTATACAGGGACAGACCCGTCCCCACCAGTACTGTACCCCAGTGTTATACAGGGACAGACCCGTCCCCACCAGTACTGTACCCCAGTGTTATACAGCAACAGACCCGTCCCCACCAGTACTGTACCTCAGTGTTATACAGGGACAGACCCGTCCCCACCAGTACTGTACCCCAGTGTTATACAGGGACAGACCCCTCCCCACCAGTACTGTACCCCAGTGTTATACAGGGACAGACCCGTCCCCACCAGTACTGTACCCCAGTGTTATACAGGGACAGACCCGTCCCCACCAGTACTGTACCCCAGTGTTATACAGGGACAGACCCGTCCCCGCCAGTACTGTACCCCTAGTGTTATACAGGGACAAACCCGTCCCCACCAGTACTGTACCCCAGTGTTATACAGTGACAGACCCATCCCCACCAGTACTGTTCCCCAGTGTTATACAGGGACAGACCCGTCCCTACCAGTACTGTACCCCAGTGTTATACAGTGTCAGACATGTCCCCACCTGTACTGTACCCCAGTGTTATACAGTGAATGACCCGTCCCCACCAGTACTGTACCCCAGTGTGATACAGGGACAGACCCGTCCCCACCAGTACTGTACCCCAGTGTTATACAGGGACAGACCCGTCCCCACCAGTACTGTACCCCAGTGTTATACAGGGACAGACCCGTGCCCCAGCAGTGTTGATGGTATAACAGCGTTGATGATCTGTTGGCTGTGTTTGATGCTTGGCGTGGTTCACACTGTCTCTGTTCCCACAGCTGCTGTTGCCTTGTTGTTGGAGCTATGTAATAACTAGCTCCTCAGGGTGTATAATTTGGGGCTGGAGCCTGTGATAACAGGCGTTATCAGCTAGTCCGGAGTCTGCAATCACAGCCTGTCACACCCTGCAATAAAGGACTGAACCTCTTGCCAAATGGAGCATAATTGGACTTCCTGCTTCATTCATTTCATCTTGAGATAATTCTTCTGCGGAACTGCAGTAATTGTCTCTTTCAAGTGGATGGTGGGGGTGGGGGAAGGTGCCATATCCCACCCTAAGTCCTCACTCTATCTTCTTTGGTATTCCTCCTTCTCTCTTCCTGCCTCTCTCTCCCCCACCCCTTCTCTCTCTCTCTCCCTGTCTCTTCCCCCTTCTCTATCTCTCTGTTTCCCTCCTTCTCTCTCTCTCCCCCTTCTCTCTATCTCTCCCTCCTTTCTCTCTATTTCTTCCTCCCACCCTCCCCTCCCTATCTCTCCACACTCTTCTCTCTCTCTCTCCATCCCTCTCTCTCCCCCCTTCTCTCTATCTCTCCCCCTTCTCTCTCTCCCCCCTTCTCTCTCTTTCTCCACCCTTCTCTATATCTCTCCCTCCCTCTCTCCCCCCCTCCCCTTCTCTCTCTCTCCCTCCCTTCTCTCTCTCTCCCTCCCTCTCTCTCCTCCTCCCTCTCTCTCTCCCTCCTTCGCTCTCTCTCTCCAACCTCTCTCTCTCTCCCCTTCTCTCTATCTCTCCCTCCCTTCTCTCTCTCTCTCCTTCTCTCTCTCTCTCCTCCCTCTCTCTCTTTCCCCCTTCTCTCTATCTCTCCCTCCCTTCTCTCTCTCCTCCTGCCTCTCTCTCCCTCTCCTGTCTGACGGTGCCTGCTCTGTCCTGGAGTGACCGGAGACCATCCCGATCCCCTGGATCTGAGCCACAGCCCCCTCAAAATAAAAGGACATTTCACCCTCTGGGTTGTGGGTAACATGCAAATTCACCAGAATTACTCCCCCTCCCAGAGGGTCTCCTGTCCCTGTGTACAGGCTGGAGGAGAGAGGGCTAAATGGCCTCCTGTCCCTGTGTACAGGCTGGAGGATGGAGGGGAGCTGAATGGGCTCCTGTCCCTGTGTAAGTCGGTACAGACTCGGCTGAGGCCTCAGTTTGGGCCCAGTCTGGGCCCTGTCCAACCTGACGGTAGGCCTTAGGCTTCTGCCTGAGGAGCTGGGCTCACGGGTAGGTAGGCTGTGGGAGCTTCGGGCTCCTGAGTCCAGCTCCCCTTGTTGACGTATAGCAGCACAGAGAGAGAGAGAGAGAGGGATCAATCTCCAAGGAAGAGCTGATAGTTTCCTAGACAACGTTTGCTGAGAGACAGCGGGTGCCTTACCCAGTCACCAGGCCAAACTTCCTGTACAGATGGCATCCTTACCCAGCCCCCCCCCCAGCTCTCTCTCCCACACGCTCTCGTTCACGTGTTCCCTGCCTCCCATCTGTCTCCCTTTCCCTCTCCTCATCACTCTTTCTCACCCAGCTCAAACTCTCTCCCTCGATCACTCCCCTCTCCCTATTCCTCGCTCTCTCCCCCTTTCTCCACCTCCAACTCCCCCCTCGCTCTATCTCTCTCCCTCTCACTCTTCCCCCCCCATGCAAGATCTCTCTCTCTCTCTGTCCCCTCCTTTTTCCCTCTCTCTCTCTCTCCCGCACCCTACTCTCTATCTCTCTCTCTTTCCCTCACTGTCTCCACCCTCTCTCACCCCTCTCTCTCCCTCCCCCTCTCTTTCCCCCCTCCCCTTCCTTCTCTCTTCCTCCCCTTCTCTCTCTGTCTTTCCCCTTGCTTTCACTCTCTCCCTCTTCCTCCCTCTCTCTCTTTCTCTCTAACCCCACTAGCACTCTCTCTCCCTCCCTCTGACCCCCTCGCTCTCTCCTTCCCTTACCCAGCCTCTCCCCTTCTCCCTCCCTCCATCTCCCTCATCCCCTTCTCTCTCTCTCTCTCCTTCTCTTCCTTCCCTCTCTCTCTCCCCTGTTTCTCTTCTTCTCTCCCTCTCCCTCCCACTCTCTCTCTTTCTCCCTTCTCTCCCCCCCTCTCTCTCACCCCCTTCCCCCTCCTTCTGTCTCCCTCCCCCTTTCTCTCTCTCTCCCTCTCTCTCTCCCTCTCCTGTCTGACGGTGCCTGCTCTGTCCTGGAGTGACCGGAGACCATCCCGATCCCCTGGATCTGAGCCACAGCCCCCTCAAAATAAAAGGACATTTCACCCTCTGGGTCGTGGGTAACATGCAAATTCACCAGAATTACTCCCCCTCCCAGAGGGTCTCCTGTCCCTGTGTAACAGGCTGGAGGAGAGAGGGCTAAATGGCCTCCTGTCCCTGTGTACAGGCTGGAGGATGGAGGGCTAAATGGCCTCCTGTCCCTGTGTACAGGCTGGAGGATGGAGGGCTAAATGGCCTCCTGTCCCTGTGTACAGTCTGGAGGATGGAGGGCTAAATGGCCTCCTGTCCCTGTGTACAGGCTGGAGGATGGAGGGCTAAATGGCCTCCTGTCCCTGTGTACAGGCTGGAGGATGGAGGGCTAAATGGCCTCCTGTCCCTGTGTACAGTCTGGAGGATGGAGGGCTAAATGGCCTCCTGTCCCTGTGTACAGGCTGGAGGATGGAGGGCTAAATGGCCTCCTGTCCCTGTGTACAGGCTGGAGGATGGAGGGCTAAATGGCCTCCTGTCCCTGTGTACAGGCTGGAGGATGGAGGGCTAAATGGCCTCCTGTCCCTGTGTACAGGCTGGAGGATGGAGGGCTAAATGGCCTCCTGTCCCTGTGTACAGGCTGGAGGATGGAGGGCTAAATGGCCTCCTGTCCCTGTGTAAGTCGGTACAGACTCGGCTGAGGCCTCAGTTTGGGCCCAGTCTGGGCCCTGTCCAACCTGACGGTAGGCCTTAGGCTTCTGCCTGAGGAGCTGGGCTCACGGGTAGGTAGGCTGTGGGAGCTTCGGGCTCCTGAGTCCAGCTCCCCTTGTTGACGTATAGCAGCACAGAGAGAGAGAGAGAGAGAGGGATCAATCTCCAAGGAAGAGCTGATAGTTTCCTAGACAACGTTTGCTGAGAGACAGCGGGTGCCTTACCCAGTCACCAGGCCAAACTTCCTGTACAGATGGCATCCTTACCCAGCCCCCCCCCCAGCTCTCTCTCCCACACGCTCTCGTTCACGTGTTCCCTGTCTCCCATCTGTCTCCCTTTCCCTCTCCTCATCACTCTTTCTCACCCAGCTCAAACTCTCTCCCTCGATCACTCCCCTCTCCCTATTCCTCACTCTCTCCCTCCTCATCTCCATCTCTCTCTGTTTTTATCTCTCTCCCTCTTTCTCTTGCCCCATCTCTATCTCTCTCTCTCCCTCCCTCACCCTCTCCCACCTCTTCTCTCTCCCTCTTTCTCTTTTCCCTCCTCCATCTCTCTTTCTCCCCCCCCTCCTTCTCTCTCTGACTTTCTCTCTCCCTCATTCTTCTCTGCCTCCTTCTCTCTCTACCCCCCTTCGCTCCCCCCTTTCTCATTCTCCCTCCCTCTGTCCTCCTCCCTCTCTCCCGCCCTTACTCTGCCTCCCCACCTTCTCTCCCACCCTCCCTCTCTCTCCTTCCCTCCCTCCTTATCTCTCTCTCTCTCCCCCTCTCTCTACCCCGTCCCGCCCTCTCTCTCTCCCCCTCCCTCCCTCCTTCCTTATCTCTCTCTCTCTCCCTCTCTGTACCCCTTCCCGCCCTCTCTCTCTCTCTCTCTCTCCCTCCCTCCCTCCTTCTCTCTCCCTCTCTGTCCCTCCCTCGATCCAGAGTTGCTGTATTGGGACAATGCAGCCTTTCAGTGTCTCTGAGTCTGGGCCTGGCCTAGAGTCGCTCTGAGAGCCTGCCTTTATTGACCGCAGCTGTTTGAACTTGATGTGTGTCAAGGCCGGACACGGCAGGCCCTTCCCACTCAACCTGCTACCCCACCCTGGCCTCCGTAAACAGTTGTTAGAGGATGTGAAAGCACCAAGTGTGACGTCCCCCAGACTGGAATTCACCACCACCCCCTCGGCACAGACTAACTGTTATGCTTGGCAGCTGACTCCAGCTGTGTTAACCCTGAGCTGACTAGGCCTCAGGCTCCTTCGCAGAAACCACGCCAACCAACCCGGGCCTACTGCGCAGGCTTCTCTTAACTCAGGCCCTGAGGGGGCAGGTCCTGTTGGGCAGGGGTTTTTTTCACCCCTACCCCCTGGCAATCACCTCCCTCTGTCTCTCATTCTGGCTCCGTTCCCAAGGACCTGCATTTCTCTAGAGCCTTTTTGCCATCCTAGGGAGCTCAAAGCCAATTGTTGTTGCAACGTCGGAGACACGGCAGCCAATCAGGGTACAGCAGGATCCCACAAGATTATTCTGATTATCTCCTAGATTGCTTTCCCCCAAATGATGCTGGATTGGGGGCAACAGGGTAAATATTTGCACCGGGAGCTCCCCCGGGGGGGTCTGACCCCAATCCAGGCTCTCTGTCCAAAATAGGCGATCCCTCAGCGCTGACCGTCCGACAGTGCAGCACACCCTCAGCGCTGACCCTCTGACAGTGCAGCACACCCTCAGCGCTGACCTTCCCACAGCACCCGCTCCCTCAGTGCTGACCTTCCCACAGCACCCGCTCCCTCAGCGCTGACCCTCCCTCAACACTGACCCTCCGACAGTGCCCGCTCCCTCAGCACTGACCCTCTGACAGTGCCCACTCCCTCAGCGCTGACCTTCCCACAGCACCCGCTCCCTCAGCGCTGACCCTCCCACAGCATCCACTCCCTCAGCGCCCGCTCCCTCAGCACTGACCCTCTGACAGCACCAACCCTCCGACAGCGTCCGCTCCCTCAGCGCTGACCCTCCCTCAACACTGACCCTCCGACAGCGCCCGCTGCCTCAGCACTGACCCTCTGACAGTGCCCACTCCCTCAGCACTGACCCTCCAACAGTGCCCACTCCCTCAGCGTTGACCCTCCGACAGTGCCCGCTCCCTCAGCGCTGACCCTCCGACAGTGCCCACTCCCTCAGCACTGACCCTCTGACAGTGCCCGCTCCCTCAGCGCTGACCCTCCGACAGTGCCCACTCCCTCAGCACTGACCCTCCTACAAATCATACTTTCATTCTCCCTCACTGGCCTGGGAGGATGGGGACCTGCATTTCTCTAGCGCCTGGAAATGATAACAGGGTGAAGAGCAGGGTCTGAGGAGCAGACCAGAACCAGCAGCAATCTGCAGATTGTGACAAGATACTGTCCCACTCACATCACCCAGAATAGTCCCCAGCCCGAAACCTAACCCCCGTGCTGTCCCTGTCCCTAGGATGGGGGGGACAGTGTAGAGGGAGCTTTACTCTGTATCTAACCCCGTGCTGTCCCTGGGATGGGGGGGGAACAGTGTAGAGGGAGCTTTACTCTGTATCTAGCCCCGTGCTGAACCTGGGATGGGGAGGATGGTGTAGAGGGAGCTTTACTCTGTATCTAAACCCCATGCTGTCCCTGGGATGGGGTGGACAGTGTAGAGGGAATTTTACTCTGTATCTAACCCCGTGCTGTCCCTGGGATGGTGGGGGGACAGTGTATAGGGAGCTTTACTCTGTATCTAACCCCGTGCTGCCCCTGGGATGGGGGGGGGACAGTGTAGAGGGAGCTTTACTCTGTATCTAACCCCGTTCTGTCCCTGGGATGAGGAGGACGGTGTAGAGGGAGCTTTACTCTGTATCTAACCCCGTGCTGCCCCTGGGATGGGGGGGGAACGGTGTAGAGGGAGCTTTACTCTGTATCTAACGCCGTGCTGTCCCTGGGATGAGGAGGACGGTGTAGAGGGAGCTTTACTCTGTATCTAACCTTGTGCTGAGCCCGGGATGAGGAGGACGGTGTAGAGGGAGCTTTCCTCTCTGTCTAAGACTGTGCTGTCCCTGTGTTTTATCACCTTCCCCTCCACACTGGCAGTTGCCTTGCCCTCACCGTGCTGAGGCGGGTCACTGAGGGAAACGGAAGCTTCTAGAACAGTTTGCCCTGGGTTTTGTTCTGCACAGGAAGTCGGTTCTGTCAGCTTTCACTTAGCGGGCTGTTTGTTTTCATCGAGGTCGGGGGGGGAAGTGGCCGGAGAGGATGTGTCTGTCAGGCTCCCACGGTGACACGTAGTCAGGGACGTGCCCTCAATCCTCGCAGCGTCCTCTCCACAGGCTGGGCTCCTGCGGCGGCCATCTTGGGCCTAGTCAGCTACACCTATCCCTTTTCCACCCCGAATCCCTCCCAGTCGGCCCGGCAACCGCCCCCAACCCGCAAGTGCCGCCTCCGGGGTTCGCCTCAGCTTCGGGGAGGAACGTCCTCAGGCTGAGTCGAAGGCCCGGTTGTAGGCCTTGGATTGGACTGGGTTGCCTGTCAAAGGCCCCTCGTCTGTCATGACAAGGACGCCGGTCCGCGGCCTAACTCCACTCGAACTCCCTTGGGGCGTTCGCCACCCGACGTGAATGACCTGTCTCGGATTTAAAAGTAGCAACTGATTCGGCACCCCACGCCTTTTGTGGGAGACACCTCCAAACGTCTCCTGCCCCTTGTGTGTCAAAGTACATCCTGACGTCTCAGCCCGCACCCTCAACCTGATCTAGAATCTCCATCTTTTGCAAACGTTTTCTGATCATCCTCCCTTTTCAAGCTCCTGTGGATGTGCCCGGCTCTATGGAAATGCACGTGTCTCTTTCCCGGAGGGTGCCCAGGTGGGGTCGAGGTGCCCGGGCTGAGGGAGGGTGAGGTTGGGCAGGGCTGTGTGCTGTGAGTCAGCCCCAGTCAGAGGCAGGGAGCTGGTGTTCAGTCTATCTGAGACGGAGTGTCAGAGCTCAGTGTGTGACTGCCCACACACAGAAACAACACCTTCCCACCTCAACTCGCCTTGTTTCCACCAAACATAACACAACAGCTCCTTCCAGGGAGTTCGGTGCCAGTGTATGCGTGTGTCTGTGTGTGTGTCTCTGTGTGAGTCTCTGGGTGTGTCACTCTGTGTGTCTGTGTCTGTGTGAGTCTGTGTGTGTGTCTCGTGTGTGTCTGTGTGTGTGAGTCTCTGGGTGTGTGTCACTTTTTGTGTCTGTGTGAGCTCTCTGTGTGAGTTCTCTGTGTGAGTCTCTGTGTGTGTGTGTCTCTGTGTGTGTGTGTGTCTGTGTGTATGTGAGTCTGTGTGTGTGTGTCTGTGTGTGTGTCTCTCTCTGTGTCTGTGTGTGTCTGTCTGTGTGTGTGTGTCACTCTATGTGTGTGGGTGTGTGTGTGTGTGTTTGGGGTGTGTGTGGGGGGGGTTGTGTGTGGGGGGGGTGTGTGTCTGTGTGTGTGTATGTGTGTGTCTGTGTGTGTGTGTCACTCTGTGTGTGGAGGGGGGTGTGTGGAGGAGGGTTGTGTGTGTGTCTCTCTCTCTTTGTGTGTCTGTGTGTGGCTCTGTGTGTGTGTGTGTGTGTGTCTCTCTCTCTGTGTCTCTCTCTCTCTCTGTGTGTCTCTCTCTCTCTCTCTCTCTCTGTGTCTCTCTCTCTGTGTGCTGCATGCCCTGTTTGACCTTCCTGTGGGGAATGGAAATCCTGAGCAATGGGAATGGGAGACGGGCCTGTTCCTGGCCTGACCCTGTGATTGTTAATGGTTCTGTCCTCTCCCACACACTGTCCTACAGTCTCCCCCCCTCCCCACGCCTGAACTCGCAGGTCCTCTCCAGAACACCTCTGCCTCCCTCTCCCCCTCTCACCGTCTCTCTCCCCCAGTCTGTCTGTTTCTCTCCCTCACTCTCTCTAACTTATTCTGTCGCTCTCTCTCTCTGTCTTTATCCTTCTTTCTGTCTGCCTCCCTCTTTCTATCTCTATCTCTCTCTTTCTCTCTCCCTATCCTGCCCCTCGCTCTCGGTCCCTCATTTTCTCTCTCTATCCTGCCCCCCCACTCCCCCCATCCCCTCCTCCTGAAACCCTGAGCCACCCCGTTGTGTGTGAGGTCCTGTTTACCTACCCCACCCCGAGATCTCCTCGAATTCAGGGTCATGTGTACTTTCAATAATGCTGCAATGTCAGTCCGTGGGATGCTGTGCAACATCCTGGGTGCTATATAAATGCAGGCTGTTATGATCTGCAGTACAGTATTCACACGGATGGTATCTGTGGGCAGGTGATTTCCATTTCGTCTCTGCCTTTCTCTATCCCAGTGTCCCTCTTTTTCTCTCTCTCTCTTTCTCCCTGTCCCACTCCCTCTCTCTGTCTCACCCACTCCCTCTCTCTCCCTCTTTCTCTCTCTCTCTGCCTCTCCCCCACTCTCTTTATCCCACTTTCTCTCTCTCTGTCTCACCCTGTCTCTCTCTCTCCCTCTGTCTCTGCCTCTCACTCACTCGTTCCCTCGTTGTTTTCTCTCTCACACTCTTTCACCCTGCCTCTCTCTGTGTGTGTCTCTCTCTCTCTCCCTCTTTCTCTCTCTCTCTGTCCACCTCTGCTCTGCCTCTCCCTCACTCTCTCTATCCCACTTTCTCTCTCTCTGTCTCACCCTGTCTCTCTCTCTCCCTCTGTCTCTGCCTCTCCCTCACTCTCTCTATCCCACTTTCTCTCTCTCTGTCTCACCCTGTCTCTCTCTCTCCCTCCCTCTGTCTCTGCCTCTCCCTCACTCTCTCTATCCCACTTTCTCTCTCTCTGTCTCACCCTGTCTCTCTCTCTCTCTCCCTCTGTCTCTGCCTCTCCCTCACTCTCTCTATCCCACTTTCTCTCTCTCTGTCTCACCCTGTCTCTCTCTCTCTCTCCCTCTGTCTCTGCCTCTCCCTCACTCTCTCTATCCCACTTTCTCTCTCTCTGTCTCACCCTGTCTCTCTCTCTCTCTCCCTCTGTCTCTGCCTCTCCCTCACTCGTTCCCTCGTTGTTTTCTCTCTCACACTCCCTCCCTCCCTCTCTCCCCAGATTGCAATGTGACTATCCACAAGAGCTGTAAAGACGGTCTCTCCTCCTGCACCAAAGTCAAACAGAAGGTAAGAGGATGAACTCTGCCCAGTGTCTGATTCCAGGTCAGCGTTCACAGGAGACCCCACCCCCCTCAGACACCCCCCTCCCCTCCCCCTGAGACACCCCCCACCTCTCCCCCCCCACTCCCTCAGACACCCATTTCCTCCCCTCCTCCTCACATACCCACCTCCCCTCCCTCTCTGACACCCACCTCCCCCTCAGACACCCCCCACCCCACCCCCTCAGACACCCACCTCCCCTCTCTCTCTGACACCCACCTCCCCTCCCCTCCCCTCCCTCTCTGACACCCACCTCCCCTCCCTCTCTGACACCCCCCTCCCCTCCCCCCTCCCTCTCTGACACCCCCCTCCCCTCCCCTCCCCTCCCTCTCTGACACCCACCTCCCCTCCCCCTCCCCACCCCTCTCCCACCCTATCACTCCTCTCCCCTCCCTTTCCCTCCCCACACCTTCCCTCCCTACCTCCACCCTATCACTCCCCTCCCCTCCCTCATCTTCCCTCCCCTCCCCTCCCTCTCTGACACCCACCTCCCATCTCTCCTTCCTCTCTTTCTGTCCTGATCCCCCTCCCTCCTTCACCCTCTCCCCCTCACCCTCTCTCCCCCCCTCCCTCTCCCTCTGCCCCTTTCTCTCTCTCTGCCCCTTTCCCTCTCTCTCCCCCCTCCCTCTCTCTCTGCCCCTTTCCCTCTCTCTCCCCCCTCCCTCTCTCTCTGCCCCTTTCCCTCTCTCTCCCCCCTCCCTCTCTCTCTGCCCCTTTCCCCTCTCTCTCTCCCCCCTCCCTCTCTCTCTGCCCCTTTCCCTCTCTCTCCCCCCTCCCTCTCTCTCTGCCCCTTTCCCTCTCTCTCCCTCCTCTACCCCTCCCTCTCTCTCTGCCCCTCTCCCTCTCTCTCCCCCCTCCCTCTCTCTCTGCCCCTCTCCCTCTCTCTCCCCCCTCTCTCCCCCACCCCTTGGAGGAGCTGCACAGCGCCCCCACTGGCTGGGAGGGTGCCATTACAGCGTGACATCGGAGGTTTGGATGGAAAGCCTGGCCGTCAGGGTGGACTGGGGAAGGGTGTTCCCAGGCAGACAGTGGTTGCTCTGTGATTAACGTTGGCTGTTTTGCTTCTGTTATTCATTGCAGCAGCTGAAGGCAGCCCAAGCGAAGAATAATTCAGCTCTGCACAGCGTCTCGATGAGGAATAAAGGTACCAGGGGCTGGGCTCAGGGGCGGACAGGGCCTGGGAAATGGCCAATGGCAGGCAAGTGCACAGCAAGATGCATGATGGGTCATGGCCTCCTCCAGGGGTCACCACCTCCTGCAGGGGTCACCGTCCCCTCCAGGGGTCACTGTCCCCTCCAGGGGTCACCACCTCCTGCAGGGGTCACCGTCCCCTCCAGGGGTCACTGTCCCCTCCAGGGGTCACCACCTCCTCCAGGGGTCACCGTCCCTTCCAGGGGACAACTGGAGGGTGTGTAGGGGTGGGAGGGGGTGACAGGAATATGGAGGGGGTGTAGGGGGCAGGCGGGAGTGACAGAGATTGGGAGGGGGTGTAGGGGCTGGAGGGGGAGACAGAGATTGGGAGGGGGAGTAGGGGCTGGAGGGGGAGACAGGGATAAGGAGGGGGTGTAGGGGCAGGAGGGGGTGACAGGGATAGGGAGGGGGTTGGAGGGGGTAACAGAGATAGGGAGGGGGTGTAGGGGCTGGAGGGGGTGACAGAGATATGGAGGGGGTGTAGGGGCAGGAGGGGGTGACAGGGATAGGGAGGGGGTTGGAGGGGGTAACAGAGATAGGGAGGGGGTGTAGGGGCTGGAGGGGGTGACAGAGATATGGAGGGGGTGTAGGGGGCTGGAGGAGGTGACAGAGATAGGGAGGGGTGTAGGGGCTGGACGGGGTGACAGAGATAGGGAGGGGGTGTAGGGGCTGGAGGGGGAGACAGAGATAGGGAGGGGGTGTAGGGGGCTGGAGGGGGTGACGGAGATAGGGAGGGGGTGTAGGGGCTGGAGGGGGTGACAGAGATAGGGAGGGGGTGTAGGGGCTGGAGTGGGTGACAGAGATAGGGAGGGGGTGTAGGGGCTGGAGGGGGAGACAGGGATAGGGAGGGTGTGTAGGGGCTGGAGGGGGTGACAGAGATAGGGAGGGGGTGTAGGGGGATGGACGGGGTGACAGAGATAGGGAGGGGGTTGGAGGGGGTAACAGAGATAGGGAGGGGGTGTAGGGGCTGGAGGGGGTGACAGAGATAGGGAGGGGGTGTAGGGGGATGGACGGGGTGACAGAGATAGGGAGGGGGTTGGAGGGGGTAACAGAGATAGGGAGGGGGTGTAGGGGCTGGAGGGGGTGACAGAGATATGGAGGGGGTGTAGGGGGCTGGAGGGGGTGACAGAGATATGGAGGGGGTGTAGGGGGCTGGAGGGGGTGACAGAGATAGGGAGGGGGTGTAGGGGCTGGACGGGGTGACAGAGATAGGGAGGGGTGTAGGGGGCTGGAGGGGGGTGACAGGGATAAGGAGGGGGTGTAGGGGCAGGAGGGGGAGACAGGGATAAGGAGGGGGTGTAGGGGCTGGAGTGGGTGACAGAGATAGGGAGGGGGTGTAGGGGCTGGAGGGGGAGACAGGGATAGGGAGGGGGTGTAGGGGCTGGACGGGGTGACAGAGATAGGGAGGGGTGTAGGGGCTGGAGGGGGGTGACAGGGATAAGGAGGGGGTGTAGGGGCAGGAGGGGGAGACAGGGATAAGGAGGGGGTGTAGGGGCTGGAGTGGGTGACAGAGATAGGGAGGGGGTGTAGGGGCTGGAGGGGGAGACAGGGATAGGGAGGGGGTGTTGTTTTGGTGCAGAAAGTGGTTTTGAAATTTCCCGGAAGTTCCCTGTGTCCCCGATACCCCCCAGCTCCGGACAACGTGTGTTTCCTGTCACACTGTCTGCTCTGTGTAAACTGGAGCCTCTGAGCAGGCAGTGACTGTGTGTGTGCATTCCCAAAATCGCAATGTACACCCCTCAGGGCCCTGTCCCCCTCCCCAATGTACACCCCTCAGGGCCCTGTCCCCCTCCCCAATGTACACCCCTCAGGACCCTGTCCCTATCCCCAATGTACACCCCTCAGGGCCCTGTCCCTGTCCCTGTCCCCAATGTACACCCCTCAGGGCCCTGTCCCTGTCCCCAATGTACACCCCTCAGGGCCCTGTCCCTGTCCCTGTCCCCAATGTACACCCCTCAGGGCCCTGTCCCTGTCCCTGTCCCCAATGTACACCCCTCAGGGTCCTGTCCCTGTCCCTGTCCCCAATGTACACCCCTCAGGGCCCTGTCCCTGTCCCCAATGTACACCCCTCAGGGCCCTGTCCCTGTCCCCAATGTACACCCCTCAGGGCCCTGTCCCTGTCCCTGTCCCCAATGTACACCCCTCAGGGCCCTGTCCCTGTCCCTGTCCCCAATGCACACCCTCAGGGCCCTGTCCCTGTCCCCAATGTACACCCCTCAGGGCCCTGGCCCTGTCCCCAATGTACACCCCTCAGGACACTGTCCCTGTCCCCAATGTACACCCCTCAGGGCCCTGTCCCTGTCCCTGTCCCCAATGTACACCCCTCAGGGTCCTGTCCCTGTCCCCAATGTACACCCCTCAGGGCCCTGTCCCTGTCCCCAATGTACACCCCTCAGGACCCTGTCCCTGTCCCTCTCCCCAATGTACACCCCTCAGGGCCCTGTCCCCAATGTACACCCCTCAGGGTCCTGTCCCTGTCCCCAATGTACAGCCCTCAGGGCCCTGTGCCTGTCCCCAATGTACACCCCTCAGGACCCTGTCCCTGTCCCTCTCCCCAATGTACACCCCTCAGGGCCCTGTCCCTGTCCCCAATGTACACCCCTCAGGGCCCTGTCCCTGTCCCCAATGTACACCCCTCAGGACCCTGTCCCTGTCCCTCTCCCCAATGTACACCCCTCAGGGCCCTGTCCCTGTCCCCAATGTACTCCCCTCAGGACCCTGTCCCTGTCCCCAATGTACACCCCTCAGGACCCTGTCCCTGTCCCTGTCCCCAATGTACACCCCTCAGGGCCCTGTCCCTGTCCCCAATGTACACCCCTCAGGGCCCTGTCCCTGTCCCTGTCCCCAATGTACACCCCTCTGGGCCCTGTCCCTGTCCCTGTCCCCAATGTACACCCCTCAGGGCCCTGTCCCTGTCCCCAATGTACACCCCTCAGGGCCCTGTCCCTGTCCCCAATGTACACCCCTCTGGGCCCTGTCCCTGTCCCTGTCCCCAATGTACACCCCTCAGGGCCCTGTCCCTGTCCCCAATGTACACCCCTCTGGGCCCTGTCCCTGTCCCTGTCCCCAATGTACACCCCTCAGGGCCCTGGCCCTGTCCCTGTCCCCAATGTACACCCCTCAGGACCCTGTCCCTGTCCCTGTCCCCAATGTACACCCCTCAGGGCCCTGTCCGTGTCCCTGTCCCCAATGTACACCCCTCAGGGCCCTGTCCCTGTCCCCAATGTACACCCCTCAGGGCCCTGTCCCTATCCCCAATGTACACCCCTCAGGGCCCTGTCTCTGACCTTGTCCCCAATGTACACCCCTCAGGGCCCTGTCTCTGTCCCTGTCCCCAATGTACACCCCTCAGGGCCCAGTCTCTGTCCCCAATGTACACCCCTCAGGGCCTGTTCCTGTCCCTGTCCCCAATGTACACCCCTCAGGGCTCTGTCCCTGTCCCCAATGTACACCCCTCAGGGCCTGTTCCTGTCCCTGTCCCCAATGTACACCCCTCAGGGCCCTGTCCCTGTCCCCAATGTAAACCCCTCAGGGCCCTGTCTCTGTCCCCAATGTACACCCCTCAGGCCCCTGTCCCTGTCCCCAATGTACACCCCTCAGGGCCCTGTCTCTGTCCCTGTCCCTGTCCCCAATGTACACCCCTTAGGGCCCTGTCCCTGTCCCTGTCCCCAATGTACACCCTCAGGGCCCAGTCTCTGTCCCCAATGTACACCCCTCAGGGCCTGTTCCTGTCCCCAATGTACTCCCCTCAGGACCCTGTCCCTGTCCCCAATGTACACCCCTCAGGGCCCTGTCCCTGTCCCTGTCCCCAATGTACACCCCTCAGGGCCCTGTCCCTGTCCCCAATGTACACCCCTCAGGGCCCTGTCCCTGTCCCCAATGTACACCCCTCAGGACCCTGTCCCTGTCCCCAATGTACTCCCCTCAGGACCCTGTCCCTGTCCCCAATGTACACCCCTCAGGGCCCTGTCCCTGTCCCTGTCCCCAATGTACACCCCTCAGGCCCCTGTCCCTGTCCCCAATGTACACCCCTCAGGGCCCTGTCTCTGTCCCTGTCCCTGTCCCCAATGTACACCCCTTAGGGCCCTGTCCCTGTCCCTGTCCCCAATGTACACCCTCAGGGCCCAGTCTCTGTCCCCAATGTACACCCCTCAGGGCCTGTTCCTGTCCCCAATGTACTCCCCTCAGGACCCTGTCCCTGTCCCCAATGTACACCCCTCAGGGCCCTGTCCCTGTCCCTGTCCCCAATGTACACCCCTCAGGGCCCTGTCCCTGTCCCCAATGTACACCCCTCAGGACCCTGTCCCTGTCCCCAATGTACTCCCCTCAGGACCCTGTCCCTGTCCCCAATGTACACCCCTCAGGGCCCTGTCCCTGTCCCTGTCCCCAATGTACACCCCTCTGGGCCCTGTCCCTGTCCCTGTCCCCAATGTACACCCCTCAGGGCCCTGTCCCTGTCCCCAATGTACACCCCTCTGGGCCCTGTCCCTGTCCCTGTCCCCAATGTACACCCCTCAGGGCCCTGGCCCTGTCCCTGTCCCCAATGTACACCCCTCAGGACCCTGTCCCTGTCCCTGTCCCCAATGTACACCCCTCAGGGCCCTGTCCGTGTCCCTGTCCCCAATGTACACCCCTCAGGGCCCTGTCCCTGTCCCCAATGTACACCCCTCAGGGCCCTGTCCCTATCCCCAATGTACACCCCTCAGGGCCCTGTCTCTGACCTTGTCCCCAATGTACACCCCTCAGGGCCCTGTCTCTGTCCCTGTCCCCAATGTACACCCCTCAGGGCCCAGTCTCTGTCCCCAATGTACACCCCTCAGGGCCTGTTCCTGTCCCTGTCCCCAATGTACACCCCTCAGGGCTCTGTCCCTGTCCCCAATGTACACCCCTCAGGGCCTGTTCCTGTCCCTGTCCCCAATGTACACCCCTCAGGGCCCTGTCCCTGTCCCCAATGTACACCCCTCAGGGCCCTGTCTCTGTCCCCAATGTACACCCCTCAGGCCCCTGTCCCTGTCCCCAATGTACACCCCTCAGGGCCCTGTCTCTGTCCCTGTCCCTGTCCCCAATGTACACCCCTTAGGGCCCTGTCCCTGTCCCTGTCCCCAATGTACACCCTCAGGGCCCAGTCTCTGTCCCCAATGTACACCCCTCAGGGCCTGTTCCTGTCCCTGTCCCCAATGTACACCCCTCAGGGCCCTGTCCCTGTCACCAATGTACACCCCTCATGGCCCTGTCCCTGTCCCCAATGTACACCCCTCAGGACCCTGTCCCTGTCCCCAATGTACACCCCTCAGGGCCCTGTCCCTGTCTCTGTCCCCAATGTACACCCCTCAGGGTCCTGTCCCTGTCCCCAATGTACACCCCTCAGGGCCCTGTCCCTGTCCCCAATGTACACCCCTCAGGGCCGTGTCCCTGTCCCCAATGTACACCCCTCAGGGCCCTGTCCCTGTCCCCAATGCACACCCCTCAGGACCCTGTCCCTGTCCCTGTCCCCAATGTACACCCCTCAGGGCCCTGTCCCTGTCCCCAATGTACACCCCTCAGGGCCCTGTCCCTGTCCCTGTCCCCAATGTACACCCCTCAGGGCCCTGTCCCTGTCTCTGTCCCCAATGTACACCCCTCAGGGCCCTGTCCCTGTCCCTGTCCCCAATGTACATCCCTCAGGGCCCTGTCCCTGTCCCCAGTGTACACCCCTCAGGGCCGTGTCCCTGTCCCCAATGTACACCCCTCAGGGCCCTGTCCCTATCCCCAATGTACACCCCTCAGGGCCCTGTTCCTGTCCCCAATGTACACCCCTCAGGCCCCTGTCCCTGTCCCCAATGTACACCCCTCAGGGCCCTGTTCCTGTCCCCAATGTCCACCCCTCAGGGCCCTGTCCCATCCCCAATGTACACCCCTCAGGCCCCTGTCCCTGTCCCCAATGTACACCCCTCAGGGCCCTGTCTCTGTCCCTGTCCCTGTCCCCAATGTACACCCCTTAGGGCCCTGTCCCTGTCCCTGTCCCCAATGTACACCCTCAGGGCCCAGTCTCTGTCCCCAATGTACACCCCTCAGGGCCTGTTCCTGTCCCTGTCCCCAATGTACACCCCTCAGGGCCCTGTCCCTGTCACCAATGTACACCCCTCATGGCCCTGTCCCTGTCCCCAATGTACACCCCTCAGGACCCTGTCCCTGTCCCCAATGTACACCCCTCAGGGCCCTGTCCCTGTCTCTGTCCCCAATGTACACCCCTCAGGGTCCTGTCCCTGTCCCCAATGTACACCCCTCAGGGCCCTGTCCCTGTCCCCAATGTACACCCCTCAGGGCCGTGTCCCTGTCCCCAATGTACACCCCTCAGGGCCCTGTCCCTGTCCCCAATGCACACCCCTCAGGACCCTGTCCCTGTCCCTGTCCCCAATGTACACCCCTCAGGACCCTGTCCCTGTCCCTGTCCCCAATGTACACCCCTCAGGGCCCTGTCCCTGTCCCTGTCCCCAATGTACACCCCTCAGGGCCCTGTCCCTGTCTCTGTCCCCAATGTACACCCCTCAGGGCCCTGTCCCTGTCCCTGTCCCCAATGTACATCCCTCAGGGCCCTGTCCCTGTCCCCAGTGTACACCCCTCAGGGCCGTGTCCCTGTCCCCAATGTACACCCCTCAGGGCCCTGTCCCTATCCCCAATGTACACCCCTCAGGGCCCTGTTCCTGTCCCCAATGTACACCCCTCAGGCCCCTGTCCCTGTCCCCAATGTACACCCCTCAGGGCCCTGTTCCTGTCCCCAATGTCCACCCCTCAGGGCCCTGTCCCATCCCCAATGTACACCCCTCAGGGCCCTGTTCCTGTCCCCAATGTCCACCCCTCAGGGCCCTGTCCCATCCCCAATGTACACCCCTCAGGGCCCTGTCTCTGTCCCTGTCCCCAATGTACACCCCTCAGGGCCCTGTCCCTGTCCCCAATGTACACCCCTCAGGGCCGTGTCCCTGTCCCCAATGTACACCCCTCAGGGCCCTGTCCCTGTCCCCAATGCACACCCCTCAGGACCCTGTCCCTGTCCCTGTCCCCAATGTACACCCCTCAGGGCCCTGTCCCTATCCCCAATGTACACCCCTCAGGACCCTGTCCCTGTCCCTGTCCCCAATGTACACCCCTCAGGGCCCTGTCCCTGTCCCTGTCCCCAATGTACACCCCTCAGGGCCCTGTCCCTGTCTCTGTCCCCAATGTACACCCCTCAGGGCCCTGTCCCTGTCCCTGTCCCCAATGTACATCCCTCAGGGCCCTGTCCCTGTCCCCAGTGTACACCCCTCAGGGCCGTGTCCCTGTCCCCAATGTACACCCCTCAGGGCCCTGTCCCTATCCCCAATGTACACCCCTCAGGGCCCTGTTCCTGTCCCCAATGTACACCCCTCAGGCCCCTGTCCCTGTCCCCAATGTACACCCCTCAGGGCCCTGTTCCTGTCCCCAATGTCCACCCCTCAGGGCCCTGCCCCATCCCCAATGTACACCCCTCAGGGCCCTGTTCCTGTCCCCAATGTCCACCCCTCAGGGCCCTGTCCCTGTCCCCAATGTACACCCCTCTGGGCCCTGTCCCTGTCCCTGTCCCCAATGTACACCCCTCAGGGCCCTGTCCCTGTCCCCAATGTACACCCCTCTGGGCCCTGTCCCTGTCCCTGTCCCCAATGTACACCCCTCAGGGCCCTGGCCCTGTCCCTGTCCCCAATGTACACCCCTCAGGACCCTGTCCCTGTCCCTGTCCCCAATGTACACCCCTCAGGGCCCTGTCCGTGTCCCTGTCCCCAATGTACACCCCTCAGGGCCCTGTCCCTGTCCCCAATGTACACCCCTCAGGGCCCTGTCCCTATCCCCAATGTACACCCCTCAGGGCCCTGTCTCTGACCTTGTCCCCAATGTACACCCCTCAGGGCCCTGTCTCTGTCCCTGTCCCCAATGTACACCCCTCAGGGCCCAGTCTCTGTCCCCAATGTACACCCCTCAGGGCCTGTTCCTGTCCCTGTCCCCAATGTACACCCATCAGGGCTCTGTCCCTATCCCCAATGTACACCCCTCAGGGCCTGTTCCTGTCCCTGTCCCCAATGTACACCCCTCAGGGCCCTGTCCCTGTCCCCAATGTACACCCCTCAGGGCCCTGTCTCTGTCCCCAATGTACATCCCTCAGGCCCCTGTCCCTGTCCCCAATGTACACCCCTCAGGGCCCTGTCTCTGTCCCTGTCCCTGTCCCCAATGTACACCCCTTAGGGCCCTGTCCCTGTCCCTGTCCCCAATGTACACCCTCAGGGCCCAGTCTCTGTCCCCAATGTACACCCTTCAGGGCCTGTTCCTGTCCCTGTCCCCAATGTACACCCCTCAGGGCCCTGTCCCTGTCACCAATGTACACCCCTCATGGCCCTATCCCTGTCCCCAATGTACACCCCTCAGGACCCTGTCCCTGTCCCCAATGTACACCCCTCAGGGCCCTGTCCCTGTCTCTGTCCCCAATGTACACCCCTCAGGGTCCTGTCCCTGTCCCCAATGTACACCCCTCAGGGCCCTGTCCCTGTCCCCAATGTACACCCTTCAGGGCCGTGTCCCTGTCCCCAAAGTACACCCCTCAGGGCCCTGTCCCTGTCCCCAATGCACACCCCTCAGGACCCTGTCCCTGTCCCTGTCCCCAATGTACACCCCTCAGGGCCCTGTCCCTATCCCCAATGTACACCCCTCAGGACCCTGTCCCTGTCCCTGTCCCCAATGTACACCCCTCAGGGCCCTGTCCCTGTCCCTGTCCCCAATGTACACCCCTCAGGGCCCTGTCCCTGTCTCTGTCCCCAATGTACACCCCTCAGGGCCCTGTCCCTGTCCCTGTCCCCAATGTACATCCCTCAGGGCCCTGTCCCTGTCCCCAGTGTACACCCCTCAGGGCCGTGTCCCTGTCCCCAATGTACACCCCTCAGGGCCCTGTCCCTATCCCCAATGTACACCCCTCAGGGCCCTGTTCCTGTCCCCAATGTACACCCCTCAGGCCCCTGTCCCTGTCCCCAATGTACACCCCTCAGGGCCCTGTTCCTGTCCCCAATGTCCACCCCTCAGGGCCCTGTCCCATCCCCAATGTACACCCCTCAGGGCCCTGTTCCTGTCCCCAATGTCCACCCCTCAGGGCCCTGTCCCATCCCCAATGTACACCCCTCAGGGCCCTGTCTCTGTCCCTGTCCCCAATGTACACCCCTCAGGGCCCTGTCCCTGTCCCCAATGTACACCCCTCAGGGCCCTGTCCCTGTCCCCAATGTACACCCCTCAGGACCCTGTCCCTGTCCCTGTCCCCAGTGTACACCCCTCAGGGCCCTGTCCCTGTCCCCAATGTACACCCCTCAGGACCCTGTCCCTGTCCCTGTCCCCAGTGTACACCCCTCAGGGCCCTGTCCCTGTCCCCAATGTACACCCCTCAGGGCCCTGTCCCTGTCCCCAATGTACTCCCCTCAGGACCCTGTCCCTGTCCCCAATGTACTCCCCTCAGGGCCCTGTCCCTATCCCCAATGTACACCCCTCAGGGCCCTGTCCCTGTCCCTGTCCCCAATGTACACCCCTCAGGCCCCTGTCCCTGTCCCCAATGTACACCCCTCAGGACCCTGTCCCTATCCCCAATGTACACCCCTCAGGGCCCTGTCTCTGTCCCTGTCCCCAATGTACACCCCTCAGGGTCCTGTCCCTGTCCCCAATGTACACCCCTCAGGGCCCTGTCCCTGTCCCCAATGTACATCCCTCAGGGCCCTGTCTCTGTCCCCAATGTACACCCCTCAGGGCCCAGTCCCTGTCCCCAATGTACACCCCTCAGGGCCCTGTCCCTGTCCCCAATGTACACCCCTCAGGGCCTGTTCCTGTCCCTGTCCCCAATGTACACCCCTCAGGGCCCTCTCCCTGTCCCCAATGTACACCCCTCAGGGCCCTGTTCTAGTCCCCAATGTACACCCCTCAGGGCCCTGTCCCTGTCCCCAATGTCCACCCCTCACGGCCCTGTCCCTGTCCCCAATGTACACCCCTCAAGGCCCAGTCTCTGTCCCCAATGTACACCCCTCAGGGCCCTGTCCCTGTCCCCAATGTACACCCCTCAGGGCCCTCTCCCTGTCCCCAATGTACACCCCTCAGGGCCCTGTTCTAGTCCCCAATGTACACCCCTCAGGGCCCTGTCCCTGTCCCCAATGTCCACCCCTCACGGCCCTGTCCCTGTCCCCAATGTACACCCCTCAAGGCCCAGTCTCTGTCCCCAATGTACACCCCTCAGGGCCCTGTCCCTGTCCCCAATGTACACCCCTCAGGGCCCTCTCCCTGTCCCCAGTGTACACCCCTCAGGGCCCTGTTCTAGTCCCCAATGTACACCCCTCAGGGCCCTGTCCCTGTCCCCAATGTCCACCCCTCACGGCCCTGTCCCTGTCCCCAATGTACACCCCTCAGGGCCCTGTCCCTGTCCCTGTCCCCAATGTACACCCCTCAGGGCCCTGTCCCTGTCCCCAATGTACACCCCTCTGGGCCCTGTCCCTGTCCCCAATGTACACCCCTCAGGGCCCTGTCCCCCTCCCCAATGTACACCCCTCAGGGCCCTGTCCCTGTCCCCAATGTACACCCCTCAGGGCCCTGTCCCCCTCCCCAATGTACACCCCTCAGGGCCCTGTCCGTGTCCCTGTCCCCAATGTACACCCCTCTGGGCCCTGTCCCTGTCCCCAATGTACACCCCTCAGGACCCTGTCCCTGTCCCCAATGTACACCCCTCAGGGCCCTGTCCCTGTCCCTGTCCCCAATGTACACCCCTCAGGGCCCTGTCCCTGTCTCCAATGTACACCCCTCAGGCCCCTGTCCTTGTCCCCAGTGTACACCCCTCAGGGCCCTGTCCCTGTCCCCAATGTACACCCCTCAGGGCCCTGTCCCTGTCCCCAATGTACACCCCTCAGGGCCCTGTCCCTGTCCCTGTCCCCAATGTACACCCCTCAGGGCCCTGTCCCTGTCCCCAATGTACACCCCTCAGGGCCCTGTCCCTGTCCCTGTCCCCAATGTACACCCCTCAGGGCCCTGTCCCTGTCCCTGTCCCCAATGTACACCCCTCTGGGCCCTGTCCCTGTCCCCAATGTACACCCCTCAGGGCCCTGTCCCTGTCCCTGTCCCCAATGTACACCCCTGTGGGCCCTGTCCCTGTCCGCAATGTACACCCCTCAGGGCCCTGTCCCCCTCCCCAATGTACACCCCTCAGGGCCCTGTCCCTGTTCCCAATGTACACCCCTCAGGGCCCTGTCCCCCTCCCCAATGTACACCCCTCAGGCCCCTGTCCCTGTCCCCAATGTACACCCCTCAGGGCCCTGTCCCTGTCCCCAATGTACACCCCTCAGGCCCCTGTCCTTGTCCCCAATGTACACCCCTCAGGGCCCTGTCCCTGTCCCCAATGTACACCCCTCAGGGCCCTGTCCCTGTCCCCAACGTACACCCCTCAGGGCCCTGTCCCTGTCCCCAATGTACACCCCTCTGGGCCCTGTCCCTGTCCCCAATGTACACCCCTCAGGGCCCTGTCCCTGTCCCCAATGTACACCCCTCAGGGCCCTGTCCCTGTCCCTGTCCCCAATGTACACCCCTCTGGGCCCTGTCCCTGTCCGCAATGTACACCCCTCAGGGCCCTGTCCCCCTCCCCAATGTACACCCCTCAGGGCCCTGTCCCCCTCCCCAATGTACACCCCTCAGGGCCCTGTCCCCCTCCCCAATGTACACCCCTCTGGGCCCTGTCCCTCTCCCCAATGTACACCCCTCAGGGCCCTGTCCCTGTCCCCAATGTACACCCCTCTGGGCCCTGTCCCCCTCCCCAATGTACACCCCTCAGGGCCCTGTCCCTGTCCCCAATGTACACCCCTCAGGGCCCTGTCCCTGTCCCCAATGTACACCCCTCAGGGCCCTGTCCCTGTCCCTGTCCCCAATGTACACCCCTCAGGGCCCTGTCCCTGTCCCCAATGTACACCCCTCAGGGCCCTGTCCCTGTCCCCACTGTACACCCCTCAGGGCCTGTTCCTCTCTCTGTCCCCAATGTACACCCCTCAGGGCCTGTTCCTCTCTCTGTCCTTACTGCACCTCTCAGTAGCTCCCTCATGCCCCTTCCTTCCTCTTGCCCCCTCCAAATACCCCTTTCTTTTCTTCCTGCATGCCCGTCTCTCTCCCCCTCCCTCCCCCCTCTGCCTCTCTCTCCCTCCCTCACCTTCTCCCACCCTCCCTCTCTGTGTCTCCCTCCCTCCCTCTCTGTGTCTCCCTCCCTCCCTCTCTGTTTCTCCCTCCCTCTCTGTGTCTCCCTCCCTCCCTCCCTCTCTGTGTCTCTCTCTCCCTCTCTGTGTCTCCCTCCCTCCATCTCTGTGTCTCCCTCCCTCCCTCTCTGTGTCTCCCTCCCTCCCTCTCTGTGTCTCCCTCCCTCTCTGTGTCTCCCTCCCTCCATCTCTGTGTCTCCCTCCCTCCCTCTCTGTGTCTCTCTCCCTCCCTCTCTGTGTCTCTCTCCCTCCCTCTCTGTGTCTCTCTCCCTCCCTCTCTGTGTCTCCCACCCTCCCTCTCTGTGTCTCTCTCCCTCCCTCTCTGTGTCTCTCTCCCTCCCTCTCTGTGTCTCCCACCCTCCCTCTCTGTGTCTCTCTCCCTCCCTCTCTGTGTCTCCCACCCTCCCTCTCTGTGTCTCTCTCCCTCCCTCTCTGTCTCCCACCCTCCCTCTCTGTGTCTCTCTCCCTCCCTCTCTATGTCTCCCACCCTCCCTCTCTGTGTCTCCCTCCCTCTCTGTGTCTCCCACCCTCCCTCTCTGTGTCTCTCTCCCTCCCTCTCTGTGTCTCCCTCCCTCCCTCTCTGTGTCTCCCTCCCTCTCTCTGTCTCCCACCCTCCCTCTCTGTGTCTCTCTCCCTCCCTCTCTGTCTCCCACCCTCCCTCTCTGTGTCTCCCACCCTCCCTCTCTGTGTCTCCCTCCCTCCCTCTCTGTCTCCCACCCTCCCTCTCTGTGTCTCCCTCCCTCCCTCTCTGTGTCTCCCTCCCTCCCTCTCTGTGTCTCCCACCCTCCCTCTCTGTGTCTCCCTCCCTCCCTCTCTGTGTCTCCCTCCCTCCCTCTCTGTGTCTCTCTCCCTCCCTCTCTGTGTCTCTCTCCCTCCCTCTCTGTTTCTCCCTCCCTCCCTCTCTGTTTCTCCCTCCCTCCCTCTCTGTGTCTCCCTCCCTCCCTCTCTGTGTCTCCCACCCTCCCTCTCTGTGTCTCCCACCCTCCCTCTCTGTGTCTCCCTCCCTCTCTGTGTCTCCCACCCTCCCTCTCTGTGTCTCCCTCCCTCCCTCTCTGTGTCTCCCACCCTCCCTCTCTCTGTCTCCCACCCTCCCTCTCTGTGTCTCCCTCCCTCCCTCTCTGTGTCTCCCACCCTCCCTCTCTGTGTCTCCCTCCCTCCCTCTCTGTGTCTCCCACCCTCCCTCTCTGTGTCTCCCTCCCTCCCTCTCTGTGTCTCCCACCCTCCCTCTCTGTGTCTCTCTCCCTCCCTCTCTGTGTCTCTCTCCCTCCCTCTCTGTGTCTCCCTCCCTCCCTCTCTGTGTCTCCCTCCCTCCCTCCCTCTCTGTGTCTCCCTCCCTCCCTCTCTGTGTCTCCCTCCCTCAGCTTCTCCCACCCTCCCTCTCTGTGTCTCCCTCCCTCCCTCTCTGTTTCTCCCACCCTCCCTCTCTGTGTCTCCCTCCCTCCCTCTCTGTGTCTCCCTCCCTCCCTCTCTGTGTCTCTCTCCCTCCCTCTCTGTGACTTCCACCCTCCCTCTCTGTGACTCTCTCCCTCCCTCTCTGTGTCTCCCTCCCTCTCTGTGTCTCCCATCCTCCCTCTCTGTGTCTCCCACCCTCCCTCTCTGTGACTCTCTCCCTCCCTCTCTGTGTCTCCCACCCTCCCTCTCTGTGACTCTCTCCCTCCCTCTCTGTGTCTCCCACCCTCCCTCTCTGTGTCTCCCTCCCTCCCTCTCTGTGTCTCCCACCCTCCCTCTCTGTGACTCTCTCCCTCCCTCTGTGTCTCCCTCCCTCCCTCTCTGTGTCTCCCACCCTCCCTCTCTGTGACTCTCTCCCTCCCTCTCTGTGTCTCCCTCCCTCTCTGTGTCTCCCATCCTCCCTCTCTGTGTCTCCCACCCTCCCTCTCTGTGTCTCCCACCCTCCCTCTCTGTGTCTCCCTCCCTCCCTCTCTGTGACTCTCTCCCTGTCTGCCAACAGCCCCTCTGGGTCGTGAGCGGCCGAGCTCCGCCATCTATCCATCGGACAGCCTGCGCCAGTCTCCTCTCTTCTCCCAGCTCAGCTCGCGCCGTGGACGGACTCCATTCCAGTCTCTCTCCAAAAGCGTCTCGACGAACAACATCGGGTAAGACCATGAGGGTGGCGGGGGTGGGTGGGGGCATGTGGGGAAACATGGCCCTGAGGGCGGCGTTGTCCGAAAGGCCTGAGGCCTGGAGACAGCTCGGAGCCTGTGCCTCAGCACGGGTCACAGGTCAAGTAGGCCTCAGGCTTCACTCCAGCCGTAAGACATCACGATTCTATTAGTTTTTAAAACAGCGATGGAAATGTTAAAGTTCTAAATTGTTGGAAGGCCAATTTTGACGGCATTAGAAGGGAACATTCAGAAAAGTTGATTGGGGGGAGACTACTCACAGGTCAAGGGATGTTTGGGAAATGGAAGGCCAGAGACTGTATGTTCCTGTCAGGGTGAAAGGGAAGGCTGGGAGGTATAGGGAATGCTGGTTAATTAGAAAAATTGAGGGTTTGGTTAAGAAAAAGAAGGAAGCATATGTCAGGTATGGACAGGATAGATCGAGTGAATCCTTAGAAGAGTATAAAGGAAATAGGAGTATACTTAAGAGGGAAATCAGGAGGGTAAAACGGGGACATGAGATAGCTTTGGCAAATAGAATTAAGGAGAATCCAAAGGGTTTTTACAAATACATTAAGGACAAAAGGGTAACTAGGGAGAGAATAGGGCCCCTCAAAGATCAGCAAGGCGGCCTTTGTGTGGAGCCACAGAAAATGGGGGAGATACTAAATGAATATTTTGCATCAGTATTCACTGTGGAAAAGGATATGGAAGATATAGACTGTAGGGAAATAGATGGTGACATCTTGCAAAATGTCCAGATTACAGAGGAGGAGGTGCTTGAAACGGTTAAAGGTGGATAAATCCCCAGGACCTGATCAGGTGTACCCGAGAACTCTGTGGGAAGCCAGAGAAGTGATTGCTAGGCCTCTTGCTGAGGCGGCACGGTGGCACAGTGGTTAGCACTGCTGCCTCACAGCGCCAGGGACCTGGGTTCAATTCCCGCCTCAGGCGACTGACTGTGGAGTTTGCACGTTCTCCCCGTGTCTGTGTGGGTTTCCTCCGGGTGCTCCGGTTTCCTCCCACAGTCCAAAGACGTGCGGGTCAGGTGAATTGGCCATTCTAAATTGCCCGTAGTGTTAGGTTAGGGGTATGGGTGGATTGCGCTTCGGCGGGTCGGTATGGACTTGTTGGGCCGAAGGGCCTGTTTCCACACTGTAAGTAATATAAGTAATCTAATCTAATCAAATCAATATTTGTGTCATCGATAGTCACAGGTGAGGTACCAGAAGACTGGAGGTTGGCTATCGTGGTGCCACTGTTTAAGAAGGTGGTAAAGACAAGCCAGGGAACTATAGACCAGTGAGCCTGACCTCGGTGATGGGCAAGTTGTTGGAGGGAATCCTGAGGGACAGGATGTACATGTATTTGGGAAGGGAAGGACTGATTAGGGATAGTCAACATGGCTTTGTCCGTGGGAAATCATGTCTCACAAACTTGATTGAGTTTTTTGAAGAAGTAACAAAGAGGATTGATGAGGGTAGAGCGGTAGATGTGATCTATATGGACTTCAGTAAGGTGTTCGACAAGGTTTCCCATGGGAGACTGGTTAACAAGGTTAGATCTCATGGAATACAGGGAGAACTAGCCATTTGGATACAGAACTGGCTCAAAGGTAGAAGACAGAGGGTGGTGGTGGAGGGTTGTTTTTCAGACTGGAGGCCTGTGACCAGTGGAGTGCCACAAGGATCGGTGCTGGGCCCTCTACTTTTTGTCATTTACATAAATGATTTGGATGCGAGCATAAGAGGCACAGTTAGTAAGTCAGTCTGTCGCGTGAAGTAATCATTTCCCCCTCCACCCAGAATCCAATCTTCATTCACGTTCCCCATTCCCATTTTCAGGAATCTCAATGATGACACACCACTCGGAATTCGGAGAATCCTATCCCAATCCACGGATTCTCTGAACATGAAAAACCGGACTCTCTCCATCGAGTCTCTCATCGATGAAGGTAAACTGTTCAGAGGGTCAGCGCGGAGGGAGCGGGCGCTGTGGGAGGGTCAGTGCTGAGGGAGCGGATGCTGTCGGAGGGTCAGTGCTGAGGGAGTGGGTGCTGTGGGAGGGTCAGTGCTGACGGAGTGGGTGCTATCAGAGGGTCAGTGCTGAGGGAGCGGGTGCTGTCAGAGGGTCAGTGCTGAGGGAGCGGGCGCTGTGGGAGGGTCAGTGCTGAGGGAGTGGGCGTTGTCGGAGGGTCAGCGCTGAGGGAGTGGGTGCTGTCGGAGGGTCAGTGCTGAGGGAGTGGGCGCTGTGGGAGGGTCAGTGCTGAGGGAGTGGGCGCTGTCGGAGGGTCATTGCTGAGGGAGCGGATGCTGTCGGAGGGTCAGTGCTGAGGGAGTGGGCGCTGTCGGGGGGTCAGTGCTGAGGGAGTGGGCGCTGTCGGGGGTCAGTGCTGAGGGAGTGGGCGCTGTCGGGGGGTCAGTGCTGAGGGAGCGGGTCATTGGTGGACAGCGTTGGCTGTGGCTGGGATATTTCTGGGTGTGAAATCCCTGTCCTGTTTCACCATGATGTAAGGGCAAGCTATCCTCTCTCCTCCTGACCCCACCACACTCTCCTGACCCCTGACCCCTGCCCTCTCTCCCTCCTGTCCCCTGCCCACTCTCCCTCCTGACCCCTGCCCTCTCTCCCTCCTGACCCTTACCCTCTCTCCCTCCTGACCTCTGCCCTCTCTCCCTCCTGACCTCTGCCCTCTCTCCCTCCTGACCTCTGCCCTCTCTCCCTCCTGACCCCTGCCCTCTCTCCCTCCTGACCCTTACCCTCTCTCCCTCCTGACCTCTGCCCTCTCTCCCTCCTGACCTCTGCCCTCTCTCCCTCCTGACCCCTGCCCTCTCTCCCTCCTGACCCTTACCCTCTCTCCCTCCTGACCCCTGCCCTCTCTCCCTCCTGACCCCCACCCTCTCTCCCTCCTGACCTCTGCCCTCTCTCCTCCTGACCTCTGCCCTCTCTCCCTCCTGACCCCTGCCCTCTCTCCCTCCTGACCCCTGCCCTCTCTCCCTCCTGACCCCTGCCCACTCTCCCTCCTGACCCCCGCCCACTCTCCCTCCTGACCCCCACCCTCTCTCCCTCCTGACCTCTGCCCTATCTCCCTCCTGACCTCTGCCCACTCTCCCTCCTGACCCCTGCCCACTCTCCCTCCTGACCCCTGCCCTCTCTCCCTCCTGACCCCTGCCCTCTCTCCCTCCTGACCCCCACCCTCTCTCCCTCCTGACCTCTGCCCTCTCTCCTCCTGACCTCTGCCCTCTCTCCCTCCTGACCCCTGCCCTCTCTCCCTCCTGACCTCTGCCCTCTCTCCCTCCTGACCCCTGCCCTCTCTCCCTCCTGACCCCTGCCCTCTCTCCCTCCTGACCCCTGCCCACTCTCCCTCCTGACCCCCGCCCACTCTCCCTCCTGACCCCCACCCTCTCTCCCTCCTGACCTCTGCCCTATCTCCCTCCTGAGCCCAGCCCTCTCTCTCCCACCTGCCCTCTGACCTTCCTGCTGCCCTCTGACCCTGCCTGTTTTGGTGTTCTCCCTGTCCCAGGGGCAGAGGGGGTCTTCCAGCAGCTGATGGGTGACCTGGAAGCGGATGAGAAATGCTTCGAGGCTGATTCCTGGAGCCTTGCTGTTGAGACTGGCTTCTTACAGCAACACAAGAAAGATGTGATGAAGAGACAGGACGTCATCTACGGTGAGTCAGGGGGAGGGGGAGGGGGGCTTCTCGACTGGGAGGCAGCACCCCCTTCCTGCCTCCCTCCCCCCCCCCGCCCCCTCCACCGCCCCCCAGTCCTTCCCCCACCCTGGGTGTGAAACAGACCTCTCTCAGGGTCCCATCCTGCCTCACGCTCTCCCTCCCCCAACTATCCCAACGCCCTGACCCCTCTGTCCCTGACGCTGACCTCTGACCCTGCCGCCCTGACCCTAGCACTTGCAACCCACCTCTCTGACCCACGCAGCCTTGACCCTACCACTCTGACCTGGAAACTTGCCAGCTTGACCCTTGCCCTCTGACCCTGCCACTCTGACCCAGAGACTTGGCAGCTCCTTGCCCTCTGAACCTTGCCCTCTGACCCGGAGACTTGGCGGCTTGACTCTTGTCCTCTGACCCTGCCACTCTGACCTGGAGACTTGGCGGATTGACCCTTGCCCTCTGACTCTGCCACTCTGACCTGGAGACTTGGCAGCATGACCCTTGCCCTCTGACCCTGCCACTCGGCCCTGGATACTTGGCGGTTTGACCCTTGCCCTCTGACCTTGCCACTTGGACCGGGAGACTTGGCGACTTGACCTTCGCCCTCTGACCCTGCCACTCGGACCTGGAGACTTGTCAGCTTGACCCTCGCTCTCTGACCCTCGCATTTGGACCTGGGGACTTGGCGACTTGACCTTCGCCCTCTGACCCTGCCACTCGGACCTGGGGACTTGACAGCTTGACCCTCGCTCTCTGACCCTGCCACTCGGACCTGGGGACTTGACAGCTTGACCCTCGCTCTCTGACCCTGCCACTCTGACCCAGTCTCTCTCTCTGCCCCTTGACCTCTGGTGTCCCAGAGTTGATCCAGACGGAGGTACACCACATGAAGACGTTGAAGATCATGTCGGAGATCTTCCGGAAGGGGATGTTGGAGGAGTTACAGATGGACCACTGTACGGTGGACGCCATGTTCCCGGCGCTGGATGACCTGATCGAGTTCCATGTCCAGCTCCTCTCCCGGTTGCTGGAACGTCGGCGGGAATCGCTGCTGTCCGGGAGCAACAAAAACTTCGTCATCAACAAACTCGGGGACATCCTCGTCAACCAGGTAACCCCCCAACCCTCATCCCCACCCCTACATCCACCCTAACCTCCACCCCACCCCCACCCTGACCCTCACACCCACCCCCACACACACCCTCACCCTCACCCCCATCATCACCCTCACCCCCACCCCCACACACACCCTCACCCTCATCCCCACCATCACCCTGACCCTCACACCCACCCCCACACACACCCTCACCCTCACCCCCACCATCACCCTGACCCTCACACCCACCCCCACACACACCCTCACCCTCATCCCCACCCTCACCTCCACCCCTCACCCCCACCCCCACCCTCACCTCCAACCCCACCCCAACCCCCACCCTCACCCCCACACACACCTCCACCCCCACACCCACCCCGACCCTCACCCCCAACCCAACCGTCACCCCCACCACAACCCCACCCCAACCCCCATCCTCACCCCCACCCACACCCACACACTCAACCCCACCCCACCCCCACCGCTACCCTCACCCTCACCCCCAAACCCGCTACCACCCTCACCCCCACCCTCACTCTCACCATCACCCTCACCCCCATCCTCACCCTCACTCTCACCCTCACCTCCACCCTTATCATCACCCTCACCCCCACCCTCACTCTCACTCTCACCCCCACCCTCACCCTCACCCTCACCCTTACCCCCACCCTCACTCTCACCCTCACCCTCACTCTCACCCCCAACTCTCACCCTCACCCCCACCGTCACCCTCACCCTCACACTCACGCTGACCCTCACCCTCACCCCTCACCCTCACCCCTCACCCTCACCCTCACCCTCACCCTCATCCCCATCCTCACCCGCACTCCCAACACCACCCTCACACCCACACTCATTCACCCCCCACCCCCACACTCACTCACCCCTTCACCCCCACGCTCACCCTCACCCTCACCCTCACCCCACCCTCACCCCCACCCTCACCCCCACACTCACTCACACCCTCACCCCCACCCTCACCCTCACACTCACCCCCCTCACACCCCTCACCCCCACACTCACTCACACCCTCACTCCTACACCCACCCCCACACTCACCCCCACCCTCACCCTCATCCCCACTCCCAACCCCACCCTCACCCTCAACCCCACTCCCAACCCCACCCTCACCCTCAACCCCACACTCAGCTTCACCCTCACCCCACCCTCACCCCCACCCTCACTCTCACCCGCACCCTCACCCCCACCTCCAACCCCACCCTCTACCTCACCCTCACCCTCACCCCGACACTCACCCTCACCCGCACCCTCACCCCAACTCCCAACCCCACCCTCAACGTCACCCTCACCCTCACCCCGACACTCACCCTCACCCGCACACTCACCACCACCCACACCCTCACCTTCACCCGCACCTTCCACCCTCACCCCCACCCCCACCCTCACCCTCACTCTCCCTCTCCCTCTCACTGTCCATCCCTCTCCCCATCTCCTACTCCCCCTCTCTCCCTACCACCCTCTCCCCCCACTCACTCTGCCCCCCTCTCATTCTGTCACACTCCCTCACACTCCCTCACTCACTCCCTCTCCCTCTCCCTCTCTCTCTGACCCTCCCTCACATTCCCTCACTCACTCCCTCTCCCTCTCTCTCTGACCCTCCCTCACACTCCCTCACTCACTCCCTCTCCCTCTCTGCCACTCTCTCTCTCTCTCTCTCACTCTGACCCTCCCTCACACTCCCTCACTCACTCCCTCTCCCTCTCTCCCTCTCACTCTGACCCTCCCTCACACTCCCTCACTCTCCCCCTTTCCCTCTCTCTCCCTCTCTCTCACTCTGACCCTCCCTCACACTCCCTCACTCACTCCCTCTTCCTCTCCCTCACTCTCTCTCAATCTCTCTCACTCTAACCCTATCTCACACTCCCTCACCCTCTCTGCCCCTCTCTTTCACTCTGACCCTCCCTCACACTCCCTCACTCACTCTCACACCTTTTCTCTCTCTGTGACACCCTTTCTCTGTCCCTCACTCACTCTCCCCCTCACTCTCCCTCTCTTTCTCTCCCCTCCGACACCCTCTCTCTCTGTCCCTCACTCACTCCCTCTCACTCTCTACCCTCCTCTCTCCGACACCCTCTCTCTCTGTCCCTCACTCACTCCCTCTCACTCTCTACCCTCCTCTCTCTGACACCCTCTCTCTGTCCCTCACTCATTCCCTCTCTCTCTCCCCCCCGACACCCTCGCTCTCTGTCCCTCACTCACTCCCTCTTTCTCCCCACCCTCTCTCTGACACCTTCTTTCCCTGTCCCTCACTCACTCTCCCTCTGTCTCTCTCCCCCCTCTCTCTGACACTCGCTGTCCCTGAGTCTCTCTCTCTCTCTCTCTCTCTCTCTGTCTCTCACTCACTCTCCCTGAGTCTCTCTCTCTGTCCCTCACTCACTCTCCCTGGGTCTCTCTCTCTCTCTGTCCCTCACTCACTCTCCCTGAGTCTCTCTCTCTGTCCCTCACTCACTCTCCCTCGGTCTCTCTCTCTCTCTCTCTGACACTCACTCTCCCTGGGTCTCTCTCTCTGTCCCTCACTCTCCCTGGGTCTCTCTCTCTCTCTGTCCCTCACTCTCCCTGGGTCTCTCTCTCTGTCCCTCACTCTCCCTGGGTCTCTCTCTCTCTCTGTCCCTCACTCTCCCTGGGTCTCTCTCTCTGTCCCTCACTCTCCCTGGGTCTCTCTCTCTCTCTGACACTCACTCTCCCTGGGTCTCTCTCTCTGACACTCACTCTCCCTGGGTCTCTCTCCCCGTGCTGTCGGCAGTTTTCGGGACAGGGTGCTGATTTGATGAGACGGGCCTACGCCGAGTTCTGTAGCCGTCACACGAAGGCTGTTAAACTCTACAAGGAGCTGTTCACCCGGGAGAAGCGGTTCCAGCAGTTTGTGAGGGTGAGTTCCCTGTCCCCCCCGATCCCCGTACACCAACCGCTAACCCTGACCCCTGACCCCGAACCCTGACCCTGAAACCTGACCCCAAACCCTGGCCCCGAACCCCGACCCGAACCCTGACCCCGAACCCTGACCCCAAATCCTGACCCCGAACCCTGACCCTAAACCCTGACCACAAACCCCGACCCGAACCCTGACCCAAACCCTGACCCCAAACCCTGACCCCGAATCCTGACCCCGAACCCTGACCCTAAACCCTGACCACAAACCCCGACCCGAACCCTGACCCAAACCCTGACCCCAAACCCTGACCCCGAACCCCGACCTGAACCCTGACCCCAAACCCTGACGCGTATCCTGACCCCGAATCCCGACCCGAACCCTGACCCCAAACCCTGACCCCAAACCCCCACCCCGAACCCTGACTCTGAACCTTGACCACAAACCTCGACCCGAACCCTGACCCCAAACCCTGACCCCAAACCCTGGCCACAAGCCCTGACTACAAACCCCGACCCCGAACCCTGACTCTGAACCTTGACCACAAACCCTGACCCCGAACCCTGACCCCAAACCCTGACTCCAAACCCTGACCCCAAATCCCGACCCCAAACCCTGACCCCAAACCCCGACCCGAAATCCTGACCCCAAACCCTTCCCCTCCCCCAAAACGGGCTGACCTCAGGAACGTCCCCCTCCCCCCAGTAACTGGTTGAGGGTAAGAGTGGCGGATTTCCATTCCCCCATTACCGAAACCTCGTGCCCCCCTCACACCGCATCCTTGCTCCCTCCCTCGTTTGATGGGGTCAGTATAGAGGGAGCTTTACTGTGTATCTAACCCCGTGCTGTCCCTGTCCCTGGGATGGGGGCGATAGTGTAGAGGGAGCTTTACTCTGTATCTAACCCCGTGCTGTCTCTGTCCTGACCTGTGGTCTCCTGTGTGTTTGTAGCGAATGATGAGGAACTCCGTGCTGAGGAGGTACGGGATCCAGGAATGTATCTTGCTGGTCACACAGAGAATCACAAAGTACCCCGTGCTCCTCGATCGGATTCTGCAAAACACCAAAGGTAGGAATCGACCTGAGGCCTGACAACTGAGGAACAACAGAGCCTCCCGAAGGCCAGGCTCAGGGGCAGGGCACATTGTCTAACCAGGCCCCAGGCCCCAAGGTCTGGGTTGGGCCCGGGGTCAGTGTCACGCTAATGCTGGGGCCCATGGTCAGAGTTGGGCCCCAGAGTTAGGCCTGGAGCCAGGGTCTGCGTTAGGCCCCGGGGTCAGGGTCTGCGTTAGGCCCCATGATCAGGGTCTCAGTAGGGCCCGGGGCTCAGGGTCTGCGTTAGGCCCCGGGGTCAGGGTCTCAGTAGGGCCCGGGGCTCAGGGTCTGCGTTAGGCCCCGGGGTCAGGGTCTCAGTCGGGCCCGGGTTTCAGGGTCTGCGTTAGGCCCAGGGGTCAGGGTCTCAGTAGGGCCCGGGGCTCAGGGTCTGCGTTAGGCCCCGGGATCAGGGTCTCAGTAGGGCCCGGAGCTCAGGGTCTGCGTTAGGCCCCGGGATCAGAGTCGGATTTAGGCCTCGGGGTCAGGGTCTGAGGTAAGCCCAGGATCCGGGTTTGAGCAAGGCCCAGGGGTCAGGATCGGAGTTAGACCCCGGGGTCAGGGTTAGCATTAGACCCCAAGGTCATCGTCTGAGTGAAGCCTTGAGGTCAGAGTCGGAGTTAGGCCTCAGGGTCAGGGTCAGAGTTTGCCCGGAGATAAGGGTCTGATTTAGGGCTGGGGTCAGGGTCAGAGTTAGGCCCCAGAGTCAGAGTCTGAGTGAGGCCCCGGGGTCAGGGTCTGAGTTAGGCCCCAGGGTCAGAGTCTGAGTTAGGCCCCAGGATCTGGGTCTGAGTGAGGCCCCTGGGTCAGGGTTGGAGTTAGGCCCCAGGATCAGGTTGGCATTAGACCCTGGGGTTAGCATCTGAGTTAAGCCTTGAGGTCAGGGTCGGAGTTAGGCCATGGGGTCAGAGCCTGAATTAGCGCTGGGGTCAGGGTCAGAGTTTGCCCCGGGTCAGGGTCTGAGTTAGGCCCCAGGGTCAGAGTCTGAGTGAGCCCCCGGGGTCAGGGTCTGAGTTAGGGCTGGGGTTAGGGTCGGAGTTAGGCCCCAGGGTCAGGGTTGGAGTTAGGCCCCTGGGTCTGAGTTAGGGCTGGGGTCAGGGTCGGAGTTAGGCCCCAGGGTCAGAGTCTGAGTGAGGCCACGGGGTCAGGGTCTGAGTTAGGGCTGGGGTTAAGATCGGAGTTAGGCCCCAGGGTCAGAGTCTGAGTTAGGGCTGGGGTTAAGGTCGGAGTTAGGCCCCAGGGTCAGAGTCTGAGTTAGGGCTGGGGTCAGGGTCAGAGTTAGGCCCCATGGTCAGGGTTGGAGGTAGGCCCCAGGATCAGGGTCGGAGTTAGGCCCCAGGGTCAGAGTCGGAGTTAGGCCCCAGGATCAGGGTCGGAGTTAGGCCCCAGGGTCAGAGTCGGAGTTAGGCCCCAGGATTAGGATCTGAGTTAAGCCCCAGGGTCAGGGTCAGAGTTAGGCCCCAGGGTCAGGGTCGGAGTTAGGCCCACTCTCTGGATTGGAGCACATCCCGCAGTCGAGTTGCTTTGACTGGCGGATCTTTGACCAAGTGAACCCCAGAGGTCGAAGAAACGGAGACAGGTTTGCTGTGGTTTAAGGTCAGGAGCTAGGCCGGAGGCCTGGAGGGAGTGGCTCGGGCCTACCTTTAACTAGGGGGGATCTGAAGCCGAGACTGTGGTGCCATTGTGCAGGCAATGAAGAGGACCGCAAGGACCTGACCAACTCCCTGGCCTTGCTGAAGGACCTGATCTCAGCTGTGGACCAGGACGTTCACGACTGTGAGAAGAGATACAGGCTGCAGGACGTTTATAACCGCATGGACCCCAAGGCAGTCGCTCCCATGCACAGCGGCAGAACCTTCCGGAGAGAGGACATGATCCGAAGGAAACTGGTACACGACGGCTTCCTCCTGTGGAAGACCGCGACGGGAAGGTTCAAAGGTAAGGCTAGGCTAACCGAGAGCGGCAACTAGGCCACACAGACGCTTCTGAGTTGGAGGGCGCACGCAGCTCTGAGGCACCAACTCCCATACGGTCCGATCGATTGGTTAATAAACAGAAAGATCCCAGATATGTGCAACAGGATCTGTACACCGACTGGTGTCTCTCAGTCCCCTCTCTCTCAGGGAGATATCTGTACACTGACTGGTGTCTCTCAGTCCCCTCTCTCTCTCTCAGGGAGATATCTGTACACTGACTGGTGTCTCTCAGTCCCCTCTCTCTCTCTCTCAGGGAGATATCTGTACACTGACTGGTGTCTCTCAGTCCTCTCTCTCTCTCTCAGGGAGATATCTGTACACTGACTGGTGTCTCTCAGTCCCCTCTCTCTCTCTCAGGGAGATATCTGTACACTGACTGGTGTCTCTCAGTCCCCTCTCTCTCTCTCTCAGGGAGATATCTGTACACTGACTGGTGTCTCTCAGTCCCCTCTCTCTCTCTCAGGGAGATATCTGTACACTGACTGGTGTCTCTCAGTCCTCTCTCTCTCTCTCAGGGAGATATCTGTACACTGACTGGTGTCTCTCAGTCCCCTCTCTCTCAGGGAGATATCTGTACACTGACTGGTGTCTCTCAGTCCCCTCTCTCTCTCTCTCAGGGAGATATCTGTACACTGACTGGTGTCTCTCAGTCCCCCCACTCTCTCAGGGAGATATCTGTACACTGACTGGTGTCTCTCAGTCCCCTCTCTCTCTCAGGGAGATATCTGTACACTGACTGGTGTCTCTCAGTCCCCCCTCTCTCTCTCAGGGAGATATCTGTACACTGACTGGTGTCTCTCAGTCCTCTCTCTCAGGGAGATATCTGTACACTGACTGGTGTCTCTCAGTCCTCTCTCTCTGTCTCTCTCTCTCTGTCTCTCTCTCTCTCTCTCTCTCTCTCTCTCTCAGGGAGATATCTGTACACTGACGGACATATGCAGTAAGTCAGGATGGTGGGATATGGGCAGTAGTTGGGGATTGTGGGATACGGGCAGTAGTTGGGGATTGTGGGATACGGGCAGTAGTTGGGGATTGTGGATATGGGCAGTAATTGGGGATTGTGGGATATGGGCAGTAGTTGGGGATTGTGGGATACGGGCAGTAGTTGGGGATTGAGGGATACGGGCAGTAGTTGGGGATTCAGGGATATGGGCAGTAGTTGGGGATTGTGGGATACAGGCAGTAGTTGGGGATTGTGGGATATGGGCAGTAGTTGGGGATTGAGGGATATGGGCAGTAGTTGGGGATTGTGGGAAAGGGGCAGTAGTTGGGGATTGTGGGAAAGGGGCAGTAGTTGGGGATTGTGGGATATGGGCAGAAGTTGGGGATTGTGGGATACGGGCAGTAGTTGGGGATTGTGGGATATGGGCAGTAGTTGGGGATTGTGGGAAAGGGGCAATAGTTGGGGATTGTGGGATACGGGCAGTAGTTGGGGATTGTGGGATACGGGCAGTAGTTGGGGATTGAGGGATATGGGCAGTAGTTGGGGATTGTGGGATACGGGCAGTAGTTGGGGATTGTGGGATATGGGCAGTAGTTGGGGATTGTGGGAAAGGGGCAATAGTTGGGGATTGTGGGATACGGGCAGTAGTTGGGGATTGTGGGATACGGGCAGTAGTTGGGGATTGAGGGATATGGGCAGTAGTTGGGGATTGTGGGATACGGGCAGTAGTTGGGGATTGTGGGATATGGGCAGTAGTTGGGGATTGAGGGATATGGGCAGTAGTTGGGGATTGTGGGATACGGGCAGTAGTTGGGGATTGTGGGATATGGGCAGTAGTTGGGGATTGTGGGATATGGGCAGTAGTTGGGGATTGTGGGAAAGGGGCAATAGTTGGGGATTGTGGGATACGGGCAGTAGTTGGGGATTGTGGGATACGGGCAGTAGTTGGGGATTGAGGGATACGGGCAGTAGTTGGGGATTGTGGGATACGGGCAGTAGTTGGGGATTGTGGGATACGGGCAGTAGTTGGGGATTGAGCGATATGGGCAGTAGTTGGGGATTGTGGGATATGGGCAGTAGTTGGGGATTGTGGGATACGGGCAGTAGTTGGGGATTGAGCGATATGGGCAGTAGTTGGGGATTGTGGGATATGGGCAGTAGTTGGGGATTGAGGGATATGGGCAGTAGTTGGGGATTGTGGGATATGGGCAGTAGTTGGGGATTGTGGGAAAGGGGCAATAGTTGGGGATTGTGGGATATGGGCAGTAGTTGGGGATTGTGGGATACGGGCAGTAGTTGGGGATTGAGGGATACGGGCAGTAGTTGGGGATTGTGGGATACGGGCAGTAGTTGGGGATTGTGGGATACGGGCAGTAGTTGGGGATTGTGGGAAAGGGGCAATAGTTGGGGATTGTGGGATACGGGCAGTAGTTGGGGATTGAGGGATACGGGCAGTAGTTGGGGATTGAGGGATACGGGCAGTAGTTGGGGATTGTGGGATACGGGCAGTAGTTGGGGATTGTGGGATATGGGCAGTAGTTGGGGATTGAGGGATACGGGCAGTAGTTGGGGATTGTGGGATACGGGCAGTAGTTGGGGATTGTGGGATACGAGCAGTAGTTGGGGATTGAGGGATACGGGCAGTAGTTGGGGATTGTGGGATACGGGCAGTAGTTGGGGATTGAGGGATACGGGCAGTAGTTGGTGATTGTGGGATATGGGCAGTAGTTGGGGATTGTGGGATACGGGCAGTAGTTGGGGATTGTGGGATACGGGCAGTAGTTGGGGATTGTGGGATATGGGCAGTAGTTGGGGATTGAGGGATACGGGCAGTAGTTGGTGATTGTGGGATATGGGCAGTAGTTGGGGATTGTGGGATACGGGCAGTAGTTGGGGATTGTGGGATATGGGCAGTAGTTGGGGATTGTGGGATACGGGCAGTAGTTGGTGATTGTGGGATATGGGCAGTAGTTGGGGATTGAGGGATTTGGGCAGTAGTTGGGGATTGTGGGATATGGACAGTAGTTGGGGATTGAGGGATTTGGGCAGTAGTTGGGGATGGTGCGATATTCGCAGTGGGTATAGATGGGGTATATGTGTATTAGTTGTGGAATGTGTAATGTGGTGCGGATGGAGGGATATGCATGAGAATCCCAGATTGTGGACACTATTTCGCGTGTGTGTGTGTGTGTGTGTGTGTGTATATCCCAGTGTGTGACTGACCCTGTGTGTGTGTGTGTGTGTGTGTGTGTGTGTACCCCAGTGTGTGACTGACCCTGTGTGTGTGTGTGTGTGTGTGTGTGTACCCCAGTGTGTGACTGACCCTGTGTGTGTGTGTGTACCCCAGTGTGTGACTGACCCTGTGTGTGTGTGTGTGTGTGTGTGTACCGCAGTGTGTGACTGTCCCTGTGTGTCTGTGTATGTGTGTGTGTGTGTGTACCGCAGTGTGTGACTGACCCTGTGTGTGTGTGTACTGCAGTGTGTGACTGACCCTGTGTGTGTGTGTGTGTGTGTGTGTGTGTACACAGTGTGTGACTGACCCTGTGTGTGTGTGTGTGTGTGTGTATACCGCAGTGTATGACTGACTGTGTGTGTGTACCGCAGTGTGTGACTGACCCTGTGTGTGCGTGTGTGTGTGTGTGTGTGTGTACCGCAGTGTGTGACTGACCCTGTGTGTGTGTGTGTGTGTGTGTGTGTGTACCCCAGTGTGTGACTGACCCTGTGTGTGTATGTGTGTGTGTGTGTGTACCGCAGTGTGTGACTGACCCTGTGTGTGTGTGTGTGTGTGTGTGTGTGTATACCGCAGTGTGTGACTGACCCTGTGTGTGTGTGTGTGTGTGTGTGTGTGTGTGTGTACCGCAGTGTGTGACTGACCCTGTGTGTGTATGTGTGTGTGTGTGTACCCCAGTGTGTGACTGACCCTGTGTGTGTATGTGTGTGTGTGTGTGTGTACCGCAGTGTGTGACTGACCCTGTGTGTGTGTGTGTACACAGTGTGTGACTGACCCTGTGTGTGTGTGTGTGTGTGTGTGTGTGTGTACCGCAGTGTGTGACTGACCCTGTGTGTGTGTGTGTGTGTGTACACAGTGTGTGACTGACCCTGTGTGTGTGTGTGTACCGTAGTGTGTGACTGACCCTGTGTGTGTGTGTGTGTACCCCAGTGTGTGACTGACCCTGTGTGTGTGTGTGTGTGTACCCCAGTGTGTGACTGACCCTGTGTGTGTGTGTGTGTGTGTGTGTGTGTACCACAGTGTGTGACTGACCCTGTGTGTGTGTGTGTCCCCCTCAGACATCCAGGTCCTGTTGCTGACCGATGTCCTAGTTCTGCTGCAGGAGAAGGACCAGCGATACAGCTTCCCCGCCCTGGTGAGTGACCGTCACATTGGGGCAGTGTGGGTGGGGGAGGGGATGGTGTGTCTGTGCGGTGGAGGGGCGCCTCATGGGGAATGGTGTGGTAGTGTTTGAGCTCCCTGCGGACTGACTCCAGCCTCTCCCCCTCCCACCCCAACTCCAGGATAACAAGTCGTCGGTGATCCCGCTGCATAAGCTGATAGTCCGGGATATCGCTAACCAGGAGAAGGGACTGTTCCTGATCAGCGCAGCCTCCCAGAGCCCCGAGATGTATGAGTTACACACCTCCTCCAGGGATGAACGCAATGTCTGGATGAAGGTCATCCAACAGACCGTCAACGTGTGAGTGACTGCGTCAGACCGGACTGGACCGGATCAGGCCGGACTGGACCGGATCAGACCGGACTGGACCGGATCAGGCCGGACTGGACCGGATCAGGCCGGACTGGACTGGACCTGATCAGATCGGACTGGACTGGACCGGATCAGACCAGACTAGACCGGACCGGATCAGATCGGACCAGACTGAACCGGACCGGATCAGACCGGACTGGACTGGATCAGACCGGACCGGATGGGAGGGCAAGGGGAGTGTTGTTGCAATTCCACCTGTCACCTGTGGGTGGCGGGTGTTGGCGAGGGGGTAGCCTGTCCATTTTGGTCAGTCTGCACTGGTCAGTTGGTACTGGTCTGTTTGTACTGGGCAGTTGGCACTGGTCAGACTGATGGGGAGAGAGGTCACCCTGGGGTCAGTACTGACTATGGGACATACAGGGAGGGGGGTGAGAGGTCACCCTGAGGTCAGTACTGACCCTCAGACAGACAGGGAGGAGAGGGTGAGAGGTCACCCTGGGGTCAGAAGTGACCCTCAGTCAGATGGGGGAGGGGTGGTGAGAGGTCACCCTGGTGTCATTACTGACTGTGGGATAGACAGGGAGGGGGGTTGAGAGGTCACCCTGGGATCAGTACTGACCCTCAGACAGACAGGGAGGGGGTGCTGAGAGGTCACCCTGGGGTCAGTACTGACTGTGGGACAGATAGGGAGGGAGGGGTGAGAGGTCACCCCGGGGTCAGTACTGACTGTGGGACAGACGGGGGTGAGGGGGGTGAGAGGTCACCCTGGGGTCAGTACTGACTGGGACAGATGGGGGTGAGGGGGGTGAGAGGTCACCCTGGGGTCAGTACTGACTGTGGGACAGATAGGGAGGCAGGGGTGAGAGGTCACCCTGGGGTCAGTACTGACTGTGGGACAGACAGGGAGGGTGGGGTGAAAGGTCACCCTGGGGTCAGTATTGACTGTGGGACAGACAGGGAGAGAGGGGTGAGAGGTCACCCTGGGGTCAGTATTGACTGTGGGACAGACGGGGAGGGAGGGGGTGAGAGGTCACCCTGGGGTCAGTACTGACTGGGACAGATGGGGGTGAGGGGGGTGAGAGGTCACCCTGGGGTCAGTACTGACTGGACGGGGACCGTGGGTAAATCCAGACATGGCTGAGCCCGGGATTGGAAGGCTGCTGTCTTTTTGGGGACTGGAGGGGGGAGTGTGGGCCTGGCCTGAGCTGATCTCTCTCTCTCTCTCTCTCTCCCCGTCTCGCTCCCTCTCTCTTTGTCTCCCTTCCTCTCTCTCTCTCTCTCTCTCTCCCTCTGTCTGCCCCCTGTCTCTCCCCCCCCACTGCCTCTTGCTCAATGTCTCCTTCCCTCTCTCTCTTCCCACCCCATCCCCCTCTTCCTCCCCCTTCTCTCTCTCCCCTCCCACTTTTTCTCCCCCTCTCTATCCCACCCTCCCCCCTCCCTCCCTTTCTCTCTCTGTCTCTCTGTCTCTCTCCCCTCTTTCCACCACCTCCTCTCCCTGCCTCCCCCTTCCTCTGTCTCTCCCTCTCCCTCTCTCTCCCCGCACCCTCTCTCTCTCTCCTCCCTCTCCCCTCTCTCTCCCTCCCTCTCTCTCTCTCCCTCTCTCTCTCTCCCTCTCTCTCCCTCCCTCTCTCTCTCTCTCCCCTCTCCCTCTCTCTCTCTCTCTCCTCTCTCTCTCTCCCTCTCTCTCTCTCCCTCTCTCCTCCCTCTCCCTCTCTCTCTCGCTCCCTTTCTCCCACTCCCCTCCCTCCCCCCCTCCCTCCCCCCCTCCCTCACCCTCTCTCTCCCTCTCCCTCCCTCTCTCCCTCCCTCTCTCTCTCTCCCTCTCTCTCTCTCCCTCTCTCTCTCTCCCTCTCTCCTCTCTCCCTCTCTCTCTCTCCCTCCTCTCTCCCTCCCTCTCTCTCCCTCCCTCTCTCTCTCTCTCCCTCCTCTCTCTCCCTCTCTCTCTCTCCCTCTCTCTCTCTCCCTCTCTCTCTCTCTCCCTCTCTCTCTCTCTCCGATCCAGGTGCCCGGAAGTGGATGATTTCTCGATGGAGATTGAGACAAAGGAGATGCTCCGCGGTTTAGCAGGTACAGGGGGGAGGGGAGTGAGGGAGGGGGGGTGAGGGAGGGGGGAGTGGGGAGGGGGGTGTGAGGGAGGGGGAGTGGGTGATGGGGGAGTGAGGGAGGGGGAGGGATGATGGGGGAGTGGGGGAGTGAGGGAGGGGGATGAGGGAGGGGGAGTGGGTGATGGGGGAGTGAGGGAGTGAGGAAGGGGGAGTGGGTGATGGGGGAGTGAGGGAGGGGAGTGGGTGATGGGAGTGGGGGAGTGAGAGGGGGAGTGAGGGAGGGGAGTGGGTGATGGGGGAGTGAGGGAGTGAGGAGGAGTGGGGATGGGGGTGAGGGAGGGGAGGGTGATGGGGGTGGGGGAGTGAGGGAGGGGAAGTGGGTGATGGGTGTGTGAGGGGGGGTGGGTGAGGGGGGAGTGAGATGGGGGAGTGAGGGAGGGGGGGGTGGGAAGGGGGAGTGGAATGTGTGACCCTTTCTCTCTCCGTGCACCCTGTCCTCATCCCTCTCTCAGTATTTTCCCTCTCTCCCCTTCCCTCCCTGTTCCTCTCTCCCCTTCCCTCTCTCTATCCCTCTCTCCCCTTCCCTCTCTCTCTCTCTCTCCCCCTCTTACCTATTGGCTGTTGCTTTCATTGACTTTTTCACCCTGTCTCTCATTCACTCTCCCTCTCTCCTTTCCCCCTCTCCCCCTCCTTCTCTCTGTCTGCCTCTCTTTCTCTCACTCTCCCTCTCATTTGCTCCCTCTTCCCCTCTCTGTGTCTCTCTCTGTCTCTTTCTCTCGCTCTCTCTCACTCATTCACTCTCCCCCCTGCCTCTATCACTCTATCTCTATGTCTCTTCTGTCATTCACTTGACTGAGTTTTTTGAGGAAGTAACAAAGAGGATTGATGAGGGCAGAGCGGTAGATGTGATCTATATGGACTTCAGTAAGGTGTTCGACAAGGTTCCCCATGGGAGACTGATTAGCAAGGTTAGATCTCATGGAATACAGGGAGAACTAGCCATTTGGATACAGAACTGGCTCAAAGGTAGAAGACAGAGGGTGGTGGTGGAGGGTTGTTTTTCAGACTGGAGGCCTGTGACCAGTGGAGTGCCACAAGGATCGGTGCTGGGCCCTCTACTTTTCATTATTTATATAAATGATTTGGATGCGAGCATAAGAGGCACAGTTAGTAAGTTTGCAGATGACACCAAGATTGGAGGTGTAGTGGACAGCGAAGAGGGTTACTTCCGATTACAACAGGATCTGGACCAGATGGGCCAATGGGCTGAGAAGGGGCAGATGGAGTTTAATTCAGATAAATGTGAGGTGATGTATTTTGGGAAAGCAAATCTTAACAGGACTTATACACTTAATGGTAAGGTCCTAGGGAGTGCAGCTGAACAAAGAGACCTTGGAGTGCAGGTTCATAGCTCCTTGAAAGTGGAGTCGCAGGTAGATAGGATAGTGAAGGCGGTGTTTGGTATGCTTTCCTTTATTGGTCAGAGTATTGAGTACAGGAGTTGGGAGGTCATGTTGCGGCTGTACAGGACATTGGTTAGGCCACTGTTGGAATATTGTGTGCAATTCTGGTCTCCTTCCTATCGGAAAGATGTTGTGAAACTTGAAAGGGTTCAGAAAAGATTTACAAGGATGTTGCCAGGGTTGGAGGGTTTGAGCTACAGGGAGAGGCTGAACAGGCTGGGGCTGTTTTCCCTGGAGTGTCGGAGGCTGAGGGGTGACCTTATAGAGGTTTACAAAATCATGAGGGCCATGGATAGGGTAAATAGGCAAAGTCTTTTCCCTGGGGTGGGGGAATCCAGAACTAGAGGGGCATAGGTTTAGGGTGAGAGGGGAAAGATATAAAAGAGACCTAAGGGCAACTTTTTCCCCCAGAGGGTGGTGTGTGTATGGAATGAGCTGCCAGAGGAAGTGGTTGAGGCTGGGACAATGACAGCATTTAAGAGGCATCTGGATGGGGACATGGATAGGAAGGGTTTGGGGGGATATGGGCCGGGTGCTGGCAGGTGGGACTAGATTGGGTTGGGATATCTGGGTCAGCACGGACGGGTTGGGCCGACTCTGTGACTTTTATTCTCTCTCTCTCTCTCTCTGTCTCTCATTCACTTGAATCTCTCTCCCTCCCTCTCTTTCTCTACATCTCTCTCCTTGTTTCACCCTCTTATTCACTTTTACACTCTCTCTCTCCTTCTATCTCTTTCCCTCTCTCTCTCCCTCTCTTCCTGTCTCTCCCTTTCTCCTTCTATCTCTCTCTCTCTCCCTCTCTCTCTCTTTCCCTCCTCTCTCCCTCTCTCTCTCCCTCCTCTCCCTCTCCCTCTCCCTCTCTCACCCTCCCTCTCTCTCTGTCTCCCCCCCTCTCTCTCCCTCCCTTTCTCTCTCCCCCTCCTCTCCCTCTCTCACTCCCTCCCTCTCTCTCTCTCTCTCTCACTCCCTCTCTCCCCCTCTCTCTCTCTCTCTCTCTCTCCATCTCTCTCTCCCCCCCCCCCCCTCTCTCTCTCTCTCCCCCCTTCTCTCTCTCTCCCCCCTTCTCTCTCTCTCTCCCCCCTCTCTCTCCCCCTCCCTCCCTCTATCTCTCTCTCTCTCTATCTCTCCCTCTCTCTCTCCCTCTCTCTACCTCCCCCTCTCTTCCTCCCTCTCCCTCCCTCTATCTCTCTCGCTCTCTCCCTCTCTATCTATCCCCCTCTCCTCCTCCCCCTCCCTCCCTCCCTCTATCTCTCTCGTTCTCTCTCTCTCCCTCTCTCTACCCCCCTTCCTCCCTCCCTCTATCTCTCTCTCTCTCTCCACCTCCCCCTCTCTTCCTCCCCCTCCCTCCCTCTATCTCTCTCTCTTTTGCTCCCTCTCTCCCCACAGTTTCCCCTCGCTGATCTGGGCATCTCTCTCTTTCCCCAGATGAGATCCAGCACAGGGATCGAGGGATCACTGAGCTGTTGGAGGAGAGGGCCGGCCTGTTCCAGCAGATCCTGCAGCTACAGTCCGGAGCAGACCTGGGTCCTGAGCTCAGCCTCCGGAAACTCTTCCGCTCGGAGTCCATCGAGTGTCCGAAGGGGGAGAAACTCATCAACAACGCCATCAAGGAAGGTAACCATGAGATGGAGGAGGGGTGGTGGTTGAGCACAGGGGCTAACAAGGCAAAGCCTTCTCGTAGGCCTCAGGCCTACTCCTACACGCCAGGTCTGGATTCTGGGTAGGCCCCTCAGCTACACACTCAGGGCCTGGAGAGAGAGAGAGGCTGGTGCCACTTGCCCCTAGGCATTCCACGCCCCCCAATGCCAACTGACTGCGTGACGCCACCTCGGGGTGGGTTGACTCAGGCCCTGGTCAATGATGGGCTTGGCATTCAGGATTGGGAAGGCGGGTTAAGTGTGTGGACGTTGTTGGCAATGGTGGGTGTTGCCCTCAGCGGGCTGGGGAGGCATATTCCAGAACGTTCCGGGCCCAGTCATCGCGGCTCTTGGAGGAATGGGGTGGGTGAGAGTTGGGGGAGGGTGGGGTGAGACAGAGAGACAGAGAGGGAAAGACAGAGACAGAGAGAGAGAGAGAGAGAGATACAGAGAGAGAGGGAGATACAGAGACAGAGAGAGAGGGAGAGGCAGAGAGAGAGAGGGAGAGGGAGAGAGAGAGAGAGAGATAAAGAGACAAGAGAGAGATAAAGAGACAGAGAGAGAGACAGAGAGAGAGCCAGAGAGAGAGGGAGAGACAGAGAGAGACAGACAGAGGGAGGTACAGAGAGAGAGAGAGAGAGAGAGACGCCGAGAGAGTAGGAGGTATCGTTGAGGGGATGGAGGGGTATTGGCGGGAGTTGGACGGGAGGTCACAGTGGTTGGCAGAGGGGAAAGGGAAAGGATCCAAAGGGTCAACGTCTTAGAGCGGGTCCAGAGAATTGGGGGATGGGGGTGGAGGGGTGACCTCAGGAGAGGACGGTTGGCTGGAGAAGGGGTCAAGGGTCTTAGGGAGGTCTTAAGGGGTCAGGGATGGAGGTCAGTGTGTGAGGAAGAGTTCAAGGATCAGGGGTCAGAGTCTGAGGAAGAGTTCAAAGGTCGGGGAGTGGATCAGGGTCTGAGGGAGGGTTCAAGGGTCAAGACAGGATCAGGGTCAGGATCTTAGGGAGGGTTCAAAGGTTGAGGATGAGTTTGGGGTCAGGGTCTGAGGGTGGGTTAAAAGGTCAGGGGTGGGGGTCAGAGGTGAGGGTGCTATGGGGTGTGGAGGATTCGGGGTGTATGTGGAAGGGGGGGAATGAGGGAGGGTGGGAGGGGGTGAGGAGAGGGAGAGGGGGAATGACAGTGAAAGGGGAGGGGGGGCACGGGACGGGGAAGGGCGTGGGGTCAGAGCTGTTCCCTCCAGCCGGGCTTCCCGGGAAGATGGAGGGGGTTTTTTTTTGCTCAAGAGCGTTTCCCCGTCTCGGGGATTTGTTTTCTCCTGCAGTTCAGAGCCTGACGGAGCTGATGATGGAAGTGAGTGGGGTCTCAGCGTCTGTCGCCATCACGGACACCTCCCAGGGGAACCAGGGGCCAGGAGGGACCGAGACTCCCAGTGCATCAACCACCAGCAACTCGAGTATGCCCTCATCAACCGCACCCCCCCCCCCCCCCCCCCCCACCCCCCCCCCCCACACCCCTTTCCCTGGGAACCCTGCACTGGACCCCAGAACACCCCCTACCCCCTCATTCCGGATCTCCCATCCTCCTCCTCGTTCCCCTCCACCCTTCCTCTCCCCCTCTCTGGCCCCTCCTCCCCTTCATTCCCCCCACCTCAGCACCCCCATCTCTTCCCCTCAGTCCCCTCCTCCCCCCATCATTCCCCAGCCCACCTCCTCATGCGTCCATTCCCCCACTCCACGCACAGTCCCCTCCCCCCTCCCCCTCATTCCCCAGCCCACCTCCTCATCCGCCCATTCCCCCAATCCCCCCTCAGTCCCCTCCTCCCCCTCCCCCCTCATTCCTCTGGCCCACCTCCTCATCCGCCCATTCCCCCACTCCCCCCCTCAGTCCCTCCTCCCCCCCATTCCCCAGCCCACCTCCTCATCCACCCATTCCCCCACTCCCCCCTCAGTCCCCTCCTCCCCCTCCACCCCTCATTCCCCGGCCCACCTCCTCATCCGCCCATTCCCCCACTCCCCCCGTAAACCCCTCCTCCTCCCCTGCCCCCCTCATTCCCCGGCCCACCTCCTCATGCGCCCATTCCCCCACTCCCCCCTCAGTCCCCTCCTCCCCCTCCCCCCCTCATTCCTCTGGCCCACCTCCTCATCCGCCCATTCCCCCACTCCACCCACAGTCCCCTCCCCCCCCCCCTCATTCCCCAGCCCACCTCCTCATCCGCCCATTCCCCCAATTCCCCCCTCAATCCCCTGCTCCCCCCCTCCTCCCTCATTCCCCTGGCCCACCTCCTCATCCGCCCATTCCCCCACTCCCCCCGTAAACCCCTCCTCCTCCCCTGCCCCCCTCATTCCCCGGCCCACCTCCTCATGCGCCCATTCCCCCACTCCCCCCTCAGTCCCCTCCTCCCCCTCCCCCCCTCATTCCTCTGGCCCACCTCCTCATCCGCCCATTCCCCCACTCCACCCACAGTCCCCTCCCCCCTCCCCCCTCATTCCCCAGCCCACCTCCTCATCCGCCCATTCCCCCAATTCCCCCCTCAATCCCCTGCTCCCCCCCTCCTCCCTCATTCCCCTGGCCCACCTCCTCATCTGCCCATTCCCCCACTCCCCCCCCTCAGTCCCCTCCTCCCCCCCCTCATTTCCCAGCCCACCTCCTCATCCACCCATTCCCCCACTCCCCCCACAGTCCCCTCCTCCCCCCTTCCCCCTCATTCCCCCAGCCCACCTCCTCATCCACCCATTCCCCCACTCCCCCCACAGTCCCCTCCTCTCCTCCCCTCCCTCCTTCCTCCCTGCTCTCCCCCCTCAGTCCCCTCCTCCCCGCTCCTTGCCCTCAGACCCCTCCTTGCACTCTGCCCCTCCCCCTCAGTCCCCTACTCCTCTCCCCCCAGTGCCCTCCCTCAATCTCCCTCCTCTGTCTCCCTTCCTCTCTGCCCTCAGTCCCTCCTCCCCTCCCCCCTCACTCCCTCCTCCATTCCCTCCTCAGTCCCCACCTGCCTTCCCCACCCCTCAGACCCATCCTCCACTCCCCAGGTCCCCACGACCTGGCCTGTTGGGGGTGTGTGTGTCGGAGGGGTTAGGTGTGAGCCAGTGTGTGAGGGTGAGAGTGAGCTTGTGGGGGTGTCAGAGATGTAGAGAGAGTATGTCTGTGGGTGGGTGTGAGAGTGGGGGCTGAGTGTGTGAGAGTGGGGGCTGAGTGCGTGAGTGTGAAAATGAGAGTGCGTGCGTGTGAGAGAATGGGAGGGATTACAAGAAAGGGGGGTGAGTGTGTGTGTGTCTGTGTGAGTGTGAGTGTGAATGTGTGTGTGTATGTGAGTATGTGTGTATGAGAGAGTTTGTGTGTGAGTGTGAGTCTGCAGGCAGAACAGAGAGACAGACAGAAAGAATTTGTGTGGGTGAGTGTGAGAGAGAGAGTGTGTGTGAGAGTGAATTTTGTGTGTGTGTGTGAGTGTGCGTGAATGTGTGTGAGCGTGAGAGTATGTGTGTGTGTGCGTGTGTGTGTGTGGGGTGGGTGTGTGCGTGAGTGTGTGTGTGTGTGTGTGAGCGTGAGTGTGTGTGAGCGAGTGTATTTGTGTGAGTGTGTGTGTGTGAGTGAGCGTGAGTGTGTGTGTGTGAGTGTGTGTGTGTGTGTGTGAGTGTGTGTGAGTGTGTGTGGGGTGTGTGTGAGTGTGGGGTGTGTGAGTGTGTGTGAGCGTGAGTGTGTGTGAGTGAGTGTATGTGTGTGAGTGTGTGTGTGTGTGTGAGCGTGAGAGTATGTGTGTGTGTGTGTGTGAGTATGAGTGTGTGTGTGTGTGGGGTGGGTGTGTGCGTGAGTGTGTGTGTGTGTGTGAGTGTGTGTGGGGCGTGAGTGAGTGTGTGTGAGTGAGTGTGTGTGAGTGAGTGTGTGTGTGTGTGAGTGAGTGTGTGTGTGTGAGTGAGTGTGTGTGTGTGTGAGTGTGTGTGGGGCGTGAGTGAGTGTGTGAGTGAGTGTATGTGTGTGAGTGAGTGTATGTGTGTGAGTGTGTGTGTGTGTGAGTGTGTGTGTGTGTGTGTGTGAGTGTGTGTGTGTGAGTGAGTGTGTGTGGGGTGTGTGTGAGTGTGTGTGGGGGGGGTGTGTGGGGGTGTGTGAGTGTGTGTGTGGGTGGGTGTGTGTGTGAGTGTGTGTGGGGTGTGTGTGAGTGTGGTGGGGGGGGTGTGTGTGTGGGGTGTGTGAGTGTGAGTGGGGGGGGGGTGTGGGGTGTGTGTGAGTGTGTAGGGGGGGGTGTGTGGGGTGTGTGTGAGTGTGTGGGGGGGGGGGGTATGGGGGGTGTGTGAGTGTGAGTGGGGGGGGTGTGTGTGGGGGGTGTGTGAGTGTGAGTGTGTGTTACTAATCCCCTGCCTGTCTCTCCCTCCCTCCCGTACAGATGAGGAGTTACCCAGTATCAATGGGAGCCCTGATGTCTGCCGGACAGAGCCTTACACAGACACCAGCCAGGTCAGTGCTGGCCTCCCCCTGTACACCCTGAGTGACTCCGAATCATCACCCATCAGCACTCTCTCTCTCCACACCCGCTATCCCTGCGTCAGCATTATCACTCTCCCACACTCTCTCCATCCCTCCCTCCCTCTTTCTCTCTCCCACACTCTGTCCCTCCCTCCCTCTCTCTCTCCCACACTCTGTCCCTCCCTCCCTCTCTCTCTCCCACACTCTGTCCCCCTCTCTCACTCTCACACACTCTGTCCCTCACTCTCTCTCTCTCTCTTTCCAACACTCTGTCCCTCTCTCTCTCCCCCACACTCTCTCCCTCCCTCTCTCCCACACTCTGTCCCTCTCTCTCTCTCTCTCTCCCACACTCTGTCCCTCTCAGTCTCCCACACTCTGTCCCTCCCTCCCTCTCACTCTCCCACACTCTGTCCCTCCCTCCCTCTCAGTCTCCCACACTCTGTCCCTCCCTCTCTCTCTCTCTCCCCCACACTCTGTCCCTCCCTCTCTCTCACTCTCCCACACTCTGTCCCTCCCTCTCTCTCTCTCTCCCCCACACTCTGTCCCTCCCTCTCTCTCACTCTCCCACACTCTGTCCCTCTCTCTCATTCTCCCACACTCTGACCCTCCCTCTCTCTCTCTTTCCCACACTCTGTCCCTCTCTCTCATTCTCCCACACTCTGTCCCTCTCTCTCTCTCCCTCCCACACTCTGTCCCTCCCCCCCCCTCTCCCTCCCACGCTCTGTCCCTCCCTCTGTCACTTTCTCTTCATCTCTGACTATGTCTGTCTGTCTCTGAACTCTTTCTCTGCCTCTCCTTCTCTCTCTGTCCCTGTCTCTCTCCTGCTGTCTCTCTCTACCCCTCTGCCTATCTCTCCTTTCCCTCTCTCTCCCTCTCTGTCTCTCTCTCTCCCAACATGGTATGACTCCCTCTACCTGGTGGTAAAATTGACCTCTTTATCTGTCTCCTAGGATCGAAACGGGAACCAGATTTTGGTGAAGTCCCACAATGAGGTGAGAGGGGGAGGGGTGGAGGGGATTGAGTAGCCGGTGGGACAGCACGGTGGGGAGGGGGGTGGAGGGAGGTGTCACGGTGTCAGTCAGCGTAACCCTGGGTGTGTGAGATCGGATCTCACCGAGAGGGGACTGGAATGGGAGCACTCCTTGATGGACAGTCATCACTCTAACCTTGTCCTCCCACTCTCCCTCCCTCCCTCTCTCTCTCTCCCTCTCTACCTCCCTCCCTCTCTCTCTCTCCCTCCCTCCCTCTCTCTCTCTCTCTCCCTCTCTCCCTCCCTCCCTCGCTCTCTATCTCCCTCTCTCTCCCTCCCTCTCTCTCTCCCTCTCTCCCTCCCTCTCTCTCTCTCTCTACCTCCCTCCCTCTCTCTCTCTCTCTACCTCCCTCCCTCTCTCTCTCTCTCCCTCCCTCCCTCTCTCTCTCCCTCTCGCCCTCCCTCCCCTCTCTCTCTCTCCCTCCCTCCCTCTCTCTCTCTCCCTCTCTCCCTCCCTCCCTCACTCTCTCTCTCCCTCTCCCTCTCTCTCCCTCCCTCCCTCTCTCTCTCTCTCCCTCCCTCCCTCTCTTTCTCTCTCTCTCTCTCTCTCCCTCCACACTCCCTCTCTCTCTCTCTTGCAGGAGATCATATTTGGACTCTGCCGACTCTCATCCATGCTGCATGGTCTACAGGTAGGTCTCTCCTCGTTCCCCACCACACCGCGTGCTCTCTCTCTCTCTCACGTATCCACAAGGTTAGATTCTCTCCCTCTACCTCTCTCTCTCACTCTCTCTCTCTCTCTCACACATATCCGCGAGGTTCGATTCTGTCTCTCTCTCTCTGACATATCCACAAAGTTAGATTCTCTCCCTCTACCTCTCTCTCTCTCTCTCTCTCTCCCTCTCACGTATCCACAAGGTTAGATTCTCTCTCTCTCTCTCTCTCTCTCTCTCTCTCCCTCTCACGTATCCACAAGGTTAGATTCTGTCTCGCTGTCTCTCTCTCTCTCTCTCTTTCACCATCTCACATTCCCTCTCTCATTTCTCCTGATGGCGGTGAATATTCCGGAGTTTGGCATCATCGATGTTTTTCTTCAGTGAGTCACGGGGGCGTAGGGGGTGGGGGGGGTGGGGTGGGGGGTGGGGAGGGGGGTAGGTGAGCCACCATCTTGAAATGCTTCAGTTGCCCTGCCCCGGTGTGGTGTATGGATACAGTGCCCTGTTAGGGAGGACATTCCATTATTCTGACCCCGAAGGAATGGCCGATATATATTCCGGGACGGTGTTGGGGGAGGGGTATTGGCGGGGAACCTGTTTTCCCCATGTATCCGCTGCCCCTCGCTCGATGCCCCCCCCCCCCCAGAGCGAGGAGGTTTGGAAGGTGCGATATTGTATCTGCAGAATTTGGATTTGGCTTGCCATGACAGTTTTCCCTGGAAACGGCGATTCCCGAATCCTTGACTTTCCACAGTCCTTCTCCATTGAAATAATATTCACCTCCTCCACTCCTCCTGCCAAAATGCACAGCCAACTGGAGACAACACGGTGGCTGTGGTCAGAGCCGCTGCCTCATGGCGCCAGGGACCCAGGATTGACTCCAACCTCGGGCGACTGTTGTGGAGTTTGCACATTCTCCACCCCCTCCCACCACCGTGGGGGTCTGCATGGGTTTCCTCTGGGTGCTACGGTTTCCTCCCATGGTCCAAAGATGCACAGGTTAGGGTGGATTGGCCATGGGAAATTGTCCCATAGTGCCCAGGGGTGTGCAGGTTAGGGTGGATTGGCCATGGGAAATTGTCCCATAGTGCCCAGGGATGTGCAGGTTAGGGTGGATTGGCCATGGGAAATGCAGGTTTACAGCGATAGTTTAGGGGGTTGGTCTGGGTGGTATGCTTTTCAGAGGGCCGGTATGGACTCATTGGGCCGAATGGCCTGCTTCCGCACTGTCTGAATTCAATGCTATTCCAGGAAACTGACCCAAATACCCTCTGTGGTCCCTTCCTCTGCCAATCTGATGTTCCCATATGGAGATGGATCCATTACATTTCTGTTCATTGGCTCGTGTTTTAACCTCCATTCCAATGCCTAATGGTGGAAATAAAGGGTCACGATTAATGTTTTAACGTAGGTCAAAGTGCCTGCAGAGGTGAAGGTTAAAGGGTTAGAGTCTCGTGCAAGGTTCAGGTGTCAGAGAAGGTGGAGTCTCGTCTAAGGTTCAGGGTTTGGAGTCCAGTCCAATGTTCACGGGTTGAAAGAGGTGAAAGGTCAAGGGTTAGAGTCTAATCCAAAGATTAGGGGTTGGAGGAGGTGACATGTCAAGGGTTAGGGTCGAATGCAAGGTTCAGGGTTCCGAAGAGGTGAAAGGTTGTTGGTTGTAATCTCATCCAAGGTTCAGGGGGCACAGAAGAGGTGAAGGGTCAAGGGTTAGAGACTAATCCAAGGTTCAGGTGGCATAGAGGAGGTCAAGGGTTAGAGTCTAATCCAAGGTTCGGGGGGCACAGAAAAGGTGAAGGGTCAACGGTTAGAGTCTAGTCCAAGGTTCAGGGGGCACAGAAAAGGTGAAGGGTCAAGGGTTAAGAGTCTAATCCAAGGTTCAGGGGGCACAGAAAAGGTGAAGGGTCAAGGGTTAGCACCTAATCCAAGGTTCAGGGGGCACAGAAAAGGTGTAAGGGTCAAGGGTTAGCGTATAATCCAAGGTTCAGGGGCACAGAAGAGGTAAAGGGTCAAGGGTTAGAGACTAATCCAAAGTTCAGGCGGCATAGAAGAGGTCAAGGGTTAGAGTTTAATCTAAGGTTTGGGGGCACAGAAAAGGTGAAGGGTCAAGGGTTAAGAGTCTAATCCAAGGTTCAGGGGGCACAGAAAAGGTGTAAGGGTCAAGGGTTAGCGTATAATCCAAGGTTCAGGGGCACAGAAGAGGTAAAGGGTCAAGGGTTAGAGACTAATCCAAAGTTCAGGCGGCATAGAAGAGGTCAAGGGTTAGAGTCTAATCTAAGGTTTGGGGGCACAGAAAAGGTGAAGGGTCAAGGGTTAGCATCTAATCCAAGGTTCAGGGGCACAGAAGAGGTAAAGGGTCAAGGGTTAGAGTCTAATCCAAGGTTCAGAGGTCAAGAGCAGGAGATAACCTGAGGGGTCCTGTGGTGGGGTTGCTGGGGTTAGGGTCAGTAACGCTCAGTCTGTGGGGGAGGGGGTGAACCATTGAGCTGGTGCTGTGTATGTGTCTCTGTGACCCCTGATCTCTCACCGTCTCTCTCTCTCTCTCTCTCTCTCTGTGTCTGTTACCCCCTCCCACCCACCCCCTGACTCCCCGACCCCAGGCCATCGTGGTCAAGCAGGACTCGGTGCTGGAGTCCCAGCGGCAGCAGCTGGGAGAGCAGAGGGAGCGACTGTGTCGCCAGAGCTCCCGGGGCGAGGGCCCGCTGGGCGACCAGGAGAGGCTGCGCAGCGCGGAGCAGCAGCGGGAGGAGCTGGTGGGCCTGAGGAGGCAGCACGGCCTTCTGCAGGAGGAGTTCCAGCGGTGCCGCCGAAGCTGCGAGGAGAAAACCCAGGAGCTGCGGGCCCTGGAGGCCAGGCTGCACGAGGCCCACAGGAGCCAGGCCCAGCTGCGGGGCCAGCTGGAAGAGCTCAGCCGCCAGGCCCCGGCTCCAGCCCAGGCCCAGGACCAGGCCCAGGCCCAGGACCAGGCCCAGGCCCAGGCCCAGGCCCAGCTGCGCAGGGGGCGGCGCAAGGCCCACACGCGGCAGCTCAGCCTGCCCTCGGCCCAGTTCACCGGACTGAGCCCGACACAGGTGGGGGCCTGGGGGGGTTGGGGAGGGGAGAGGAGGGAGGTGACTGGGGAACAAGGAGGAGGGGACTGGGCTGCAGTGTTGGAGGGGGGGAGGGGGAAGAAGACACTCCCCTCAATGCAGGCCGTCCCCATTTCCCTCCCCCTCCCTCACCCACCCCTCTGCACCCCCCACTCCGCCTTCACTCCCAACCTCACTCTTACCCTCTCACTCCCTCCACCCCCGCCCTTCTCCCTCCCCTGTACTCACCCCTCCCCTCCCTCACTTCTCCCTCCTCTCCCTCCCCCTCACGCTCCATTCCTCTCCTCCTCATTCCCCCCACATGCCCCTCACTTCCCCCCTCCCTCTCACTCTTCCCTCCCCTCCCTCCACTCATTCCTGCCACACACCCCGCCCCCCCCCAACGGCACCCTCTCACTTCCCCCTCACCCTCACTCCACTCTCCGCTCCACACCCCCACACTACCTCCCCTCCCTGCGCCCTCACTCCTCCCTCCCTCTCGCTCCCCCTCCCCGTCCCCTCCTTCCCCCTCATTCCCCTCGCTCCCCCTCCCCCCACTGTCCCCTCTTTCCACCTCAACCCCCTCTCTCCCCCTCCCTGACTCACTGTCCACCTTCCCGACCCTCCACCCAGGACCGGCGATCCGTGTTCCCGTTAATGATCAGTGTTTCCCTCTCCGTGTTCCCGTTAATGATCAGCGTTCCCTCCTCCGTGTTCCCGTTAATGATCAGCGTTTCCTCTCCGTGTTCCCGTTAATGATCAGTGTTTCCTCTCCGTGTTCCCGTTAATGATCAGTGTTTCCCTCTCCGTGTTCCCGTTAATGATCAGCGTTCCCTCCTCCGTGTTCCCGTTAATGATCAGCGTTCCCCTCCGTGTTCCCGTTAATGATCAGCGTTCCCTCTCCGTGTTCCCGTTAATGATCAGTGTTTCCCTCTCCGTGTTCCCGTTAATGATCAGCGTTCCCTCCTCCGTGTTCCCGTTAATGATCAGCGTTTCCCTCCGTGTTCCCGTTAATGATCAGCGTTCCCTCTCCGTGTTCCCGTTAATGATTAGCGTTTCCCTCTCCGTGTTCCCGTTAATGATGAGCGTTTCCCCCTCCGTGTTCCCGTTAATGATCAGTGTTTCCTCTCCGTGTTCCCGTTAATGATCAGCGTTTCCCTCTCCGTGTTCCCGTTAATGATCAGCGTTTCCCTCTCCGTGTTCCCGTTAATGATGAGCGTTTCCCCCTCCGTGTTCCCGTTAATGATCAGCGTTACCCTCCGTGTTCCCGTTATTGATCAGCGTTTCCCCCTCCGTGTTCCCGTTAATGATCAGCGTTACCCTCCGTGTTCCCATTAATGATCAGCGTTCCCTCTCCGTGTTCCCGTTAATGATCAGCGTTTCCCTCCGTGTTCCCGTTAATGATCAGTGTTTCCCCCTCCGTGTTCCCATTAATGATCAGCGTTTCCCTCTCCGTGTTCCCATTAATGATCAGCGTTCCCTCTCCGTGTTCCCGTTAATGATCAGCGTTTCCCCCTCCGTGTTCCCGTTAATGATCAGCTTTTCCCTCTCCGTGTTCCCGTTAATGATCAGCGTTTCCCTCCGTGTTCCCGTTAATGATCAGCGTTTCCCTCTCCGTGTTCCCGTTAATGATCAGCATTTTCCTCCGTGTTCCCGTTAATGATCAGTGTTCCCCTCCGTGTTCCCGTTAATGATCAGCGTTTCCCACTCCGTGTTCCCGTTAATGATCAGCGTTTCCCTCCGTGTTCCCGTTAATGATCAGCATTTCCCACTCCGTGTTCCCGTTAATGATCAGCGTTTCCCTCTCCGTGTTCCCGTTAATGATCAGTGTTTCCCCCTCCGTGTTCCCATTAATGATCAGCGTTTCCCTCTCCGTGTTCCCGTTAATGATCAGCGTTCCCCCTCCGTGTTCCCGTTAATGACCAGCGTTTCCCTCCGTGTTCCCGTTAATGATCAGCGTTCCCTCTCCGTGTTCCCGTTAATGATCAGCGTTTCCCTCTCCGTGTTCCCGTTAATGATCAGTGTTTCCTCTCCGTGTTCCCGTTAATGATCAGCGTTCCCCTCCGTGTTCCCGTTAATGATCAGCGTTTCCCCCTCTCCGTGTTCCCGTTAATGATCAGCGTTTCCTCTCCGTGTTCCCGTTAATGATCAGCGTTACCCTCCGTGTTCCCGTTAATGATCAGTGTTTCCCCCTCCGTGTTCCCGTTAATGATCAGTGTTTCCTCTCCGTGTTCCCGTTAATGATCAGTGTTTCCCTCCGTGTTCCCGTTAATGCTCAGCGTTCCCTCTCCGTGTTCCCGTTAATGATCAGCGTTTCCCTCCGTGTTCCCGTTAATGATCAGTGTTTCCCTCGGTATTCCCGTTAATGATCAGCGTTTTCCTCTCCGTGTTCCCGTTAATGATCAGCGTTTCCCCCTCTCCGTGTTCCCGTTAATGATCAGCGTTCCCTCCTCCGTGTTCCCGTTAATGATCAGCGTTCCCTCTCCGTGTTCCCGTTAATGATCAGCGTTTCCCTCTACATGTTCCCGTTAATGATCAGCGTTTCCCTCCGTGTTCCCGTTAATGATCAGCGTTTCCCTCCGTGTTCCCGTTAATGATCAGTGTTCCCCCTCCGTGTTCCCGTTAATGATCAGCGTTTCCCTCTCCGTGTTCCCGTTAATGATCAGCGTTCCCTCTCCGTGTTCCCGTTAATGATCAGCGTTTCCCTCCATGTTCCCGTCAATGACCAGCGTTTCCCTCCGTGTTCCCGTTAATGATCAGCGTTTCCCTCCGTGTTCCCGTTAATGATCAGTGTTTCCCTCTCCGTGTTCCCGTTAATGATCAGCGTTCCCTCTCCGTGTTCCCGTTAATGATCAGTGTTCCCCCTCCGTGTTCCCGTTAATGATCAGTGTTCCCTCTCCGTGTTCCCGTTAATGATCAGCGTTTCCCTCTCCGTGTTCCCGTTAATGATCAGTGTTTCCCTCTCCGTGTTCCCGTTAATGATCAGCGTGTCCCTCCGTGTTCCCGTTAATGATCAGCGTTCCCTCTCCGTGTTCCCGTTAATGATCAGCGTTTCCCTCCGTGTTCCCGTTAATGATCAGCATTTCCCACTCCGTGTTCCCGTTAATGATCAGCGTTCCCTCTCCGTGTTCCCGTTAATGATCAGCGTTTCCCTCTCCGTGTTCCCGTTAATGATCAGCGTTTCCCCTCCGTGTTCCCGTTAATGATCAGCGTTTCCCTCTCCGTGTTCCCGTTAATGATCAGTGTTCCCCCTCCGTGTTCCCGTTAATGATCAGCGTTTCCCTCCATGTTCCCGTTAATGATCAGCGTTCCCTCCTCCGTATTCCCGTTAATGATCAGCGTTTCCCCCTCCGTGTTCCCGTTAATGATCAGCGTTCCCCCTCCGTGTTCCCGTTAATGATCAGCGTTTCCCTCTCCGTGTTCCCGTTAATGATCAGCGTTCCCCCTCCGTGTTCCCGTTAATGATCAGCGTTTCCCCTCCGTGTTCCCGTTAATGATCAGTGTTCCCCCTCCGTGTTCCCGTTAATGATCAGTGTTCCCCCTCCGTGTTCCCGTTAATGATCAGCGTTCCCTCTCCGTGTTCCCGTTAATGATCAGCGTTTCCCTCTGTGTTCCCGTTAATGATCAGCGTTTCCCACTCCGTGTTCCCGTTAATGATGAGCGTTTCCCCCTCCGTGTTCCCGTTAATGATCAGCGTTTCCCTCCGTGTTCCCGTTAATGATCAGCGTTTCCCTCTCCGTGTTCCCGTTAATGATCAGCGTTTCCCTCTCCGTGTTCCCGTTAATGATCAGCGTTACCCTCCGTGTTCCCGTTAATGATCAGCGTTTCCCCCTCCGTGTTCCCGTTAATGATCAGCATTTCCCTCCGTGTTCCCGTTAATGATCAGTGTTCCCCTCCGTGTTCCCGTTAATGATCAGCGTTTCCCTCCGTGTTCCCGTTAATGATCAGTGTTTCCCCTCCGTGTTCCCGTTAATGATCAGCGTTTCCCTCTCCGTGTTCCCGTTAATGATCAGTGTTCCCCCTCCGTGTTCCCGTTAATGATCAGCGTTTCCCTCCGTGTTCCCGTTAATGATGAGCGTTTCCCACTCCGTGTTCCCGTTAATGATCAGTGTTTCCCTCCGTGTTCCCGTTAATGATCAGCGTTTCCCTCTCCGTGTTCCCGTTAATGATCAGCGTTTCCCACTCCGTGTTCCCGTTAATGATCAGCGTTTCCCTCCGTGTTCCCGTTAATGATCAGCGTTTCCCACTCCGTGTTCCCGTTAATGATCAGCGTTTCCCTCCGTGTTCCCGTTAATGATCAGTGTTTCCCTCCGTGTTCCCGTTAATGATCAGCGTTTCCCTCTCCGTGTTCCCGTTAATGATGAGCGTTTCCCCCTCCGTGTTCCCGTTAATGATCAGCGTTACCCTCCGTGTTCCCGTTAATGATCAGCGTTTCCCCCTCCGTGTTCCCGTTAATGATCAGCGTTACCCTCCGTGTTCCCGTTAATGATCAGTGTTTCCTCTCCGTGTTCCCATTAATGATCAGCGTTTCCCTCTCCGTGTTCCCGTTAATGATCAGCGTTTCCCTCCGTGTTCCCGTTAATGATCAGCGTTTCCCTCTCCGTGTTCCCGTTAATGATCAGCGTTTCCCTCCGTGTTCCCGTTAATGATCAGCGTTTCCCTCTCCGTGTTCCCGTTAATGATCAGCATTTCCCTCCGTGTTCCCGTTAATGATCAGTGTTCCCCTCCGTGTTCCCGTTAATGATCAGCGTTCCCTCTCCGTGTTCCCGTTAATGATCAGCGTTTCCCTCTCCGTGTTCCCGTTAATGATCAGCGTTTCCCTCCGTGTTCCCGTTAATGATCAGCTTTTCCCTCTCCGTGTTCCCGTTAATGATCAGTGTTTCCCCCTCCGTGTTCTCGTTAATGATCAGCGTTTCCCTCTCCGTGTTCCCGTTAATGATCAGCGTTTCCCTCCGTGTTCCCGTTAATGATCAGCGTTCCCCCCTCCGTGTTCCCATTAATGATCAGCATTTCCCCCTCCGTGTTCCCGTTAATGATCAGCGTTTCCCTCCGTGTTCCCATTAATGATCAACGTTTCCCTCCGTGTTCCCGTTAATGATCAGCGTTTCCCCCTCCGTGTTCCCGTTAATGATCAGCGTTTCCCTCTCCGTGTTCCGTTAATGATCAGCGTTTCCCTCTCCGTGTTCCCGTTAATGATCAGCGTTCCCTCTCCGTGTTCCCGTTAATGATCAGCGTTTCCCTCTCCGTGTTCCCGTTAATGATCAGCGTTCCCTCTCCGTGTTCCCGTTAATGATCAGCGTTCCCTCTCCGTGTTCCCGTTAATGATCAGCGTTTCCCTCTCCGTGTTCCCGTTAATGATCAGTGTTTCCCTCTCCGTGTTCCCGTTAATGATCAGCGTTCCCCCTCCGTGTTCCCGTTAATGATCAGCGTTCCCCTCCGTGTTCCCGTTAATGATCAGTGTTCCTCTCCGTGTTCCCGTTAATGATTTACGTTTCCCTCCGTGTTCCCGTTAATGATCAGCGTTCCCCCTCCGTGTTCCCGTTAATGATCAGCGTTTCCCCCTCCGTGTTCCCGTTAATGATCAGTGTTTCCCTCGGTATTCCCGTTAATGATCAGCGTTTCCCCCTCGGTATTCCCGTTAATGATCAGCGTTTTCCCCTCGGTATTTTCGTTAGAGTTCCGAGCAGCGTCGCAGAAGCATGGATGCGAGTTGCCTCCAGGTTAGCCCGGACTTCGTTGGTGAGCCCAGAGAGGGGCTGAATGGCCAGGAAAGGCCAGAGCTCGAGCTCTCCCGGTGTGAAGGGGCAGAGAGTGGGACCGTGCGGGAGGGTACCCTCACCCCGCACCAGGAATACCGGGTCGAGGAGGAGGACGAGGAGGAGGCCGGGTCCCAGTCGGAGGGTGAGGAAACCTCAGGTAAGGGCAGGGCGATCACCCCCATCCCAAACCCACCCACCACCCACACACCGCACCTTCCCCTGGGAACACTGCACACAGAGATGGGTCAGCGCTGAGGGAGCGGGCGCTGTCGGAGGGTCAGTGCTGAGGGAGCGGGCGCTGTCGGAGGGTCAGTGCTGAGAGAGTGGGTGCTGTCGGAGGGTCAGTGCTGAGGGAGCTGGCGCTGTCGGAGGGTCAGTGCTGAGGGAGTGGGCACTGTCGGAGGGTCAGTGCTGAGGGAGTGGGCACTGTCGGAGGGTCAGTGCTGAGAGAGTGGGTGCTGTCGGAGGGTCAGTGCTGAGGGAGCGGGCACTGTTGGAGGGTCAGCTCTGAGGGAGCAAGCACTGTCGGAGGGTCAGTGCTGAGGGAGCGGGCGCTGTCAGATGGTCAGTGCTGAGGGAGTGGGTGCTGTGGGAGGTTCAGCGCTGAGGGAGTGGGCGCTGTCGGAGGGTCAGTGCTGAGCGAGCGGGCACTGTGGGAGGTTCAGCGCTGAGGGAATGGGCACTGTCGGAGGGTCAGTGCTGAGGGAATGGGCGCTGTTGGAGGGTCAGTGCTGAGGGAGTGGGCGCTGTCGGAGGGTCAGTGCTGAGGGAATGGGCACTGTCGGAGGGTCAGTGCTGAGGGAGTGGGCGCTGTCGGAGGGTCAGTGCTGAGGGAATGGGCACTGTCGGAGGGTCAGTGCTGAGGGAGTAGGCGCTGTCGGAGGGTCAGTGCTGAGGGAATGGGCACTGTCGGAGGGTCAGTGCTGAGGGAATGGGCACTGTCGGAGGGTCAGTGCTGAGGGAATGGGCACTGTCGGAGGGTCAGTGCTGAGGGAATGGGTGCTGTTGGAGGGTCAGCGCTGAGGGAGTGGGCACTGTCGGAGGGTCAGACCTGAGGGAGTGAGGGAGTGGTTCTGCGATGGATGAGAGATCTCCCTCCCCTCTCCCCTCCCTCTGGAAATCCCGACTCTCACTCGAAGCCCTTTGGCCTCTCCCCCTTGCTGCAGGACCCGAGGAGACACAGAACATTCCGGAAGGCGATGGGCCGTCCGGAACGGGCGTGGCCTCCAACGATGAGGAACTGGCCGAGGAAGACGAGGAGGATGACGATGACCTGTACTATTGAACTCTGAAATGCGGCCCCCCCCCCCACCCTCAACCCGACACCCCTTTACCTCCCTGCGCCACCCACCCCCTTGGCTGAGGTGGGGGGGAGGGGCATATTTAAAGTGACCTCCCCCCATCTTCAGGAGGGGACTTGTGTGAGGGAGAGAGAGAGTGTGTGGGTTGGGTTGGGGGTCGAGGTGGGTGGGAGGGGAGCCTTGAAACAGTCCCCTCACTGGATTATCATTTGGAAAACCGCCCGTTTCTCTTGTTTCCCACCCTCCCCACACGTTATTTTAAACCTTGACCCAATTATTTAGAGTTGGTGGTCTATTAAACAAGGTGTCCTGCAGTGCAGGAATTTTAAGGTCTGATCACTGTTAAAAGTCCGTGTCTGACTCAGGACCAAGTTTGTCTGGGGTGGGGGTGGGCAGCAGTTGAGGGGGGAGGGGGAGGGTGGTTTCGGAGGGGGAACGCCCCGCGTTCATCACGCACACCCTCACCCCCTCCTCACAAACCATTTTGTTTTATTTATTAATCCAATCGTTCGAGTCAGGCAGGACTCAAACCGGGGGTCTCTCCCCACCCCCACCCCACACCGAGGGACGTTATCTGGGTCCCACTACGGCCGTCTCCGTCCCCCTCCCCAAAAACCCCGCCAACCCATTTACAATGGGGCTTTCCTATGTCAACAGTCACGTCTCACACACACACATCTGCTCCATATCCACTGCCAGCGCCACCAGTGGCTGGAGGCCGGGACTGCAGCGCCTCCAGGAGTGGGGGATGGGGGTGGGGGAGGCTTTTTTGGATTCGTTCCAATGTTTCCCGGCAAGAAAAGGATTTTCAGTTCACAAATGCCAAAGATTTTGGAGGTGGGGGTGGGGGAAGGAGGGTTGTTGGGGGGGTGGTGGGGAGGGGGTGTTGGAAGTCGTGAGGAGATGGAGGGAGGGGGTTTCTGAGGATGCGGGGCAGGGGTTAGGAGGTGCAGCCTCAGGGGCATGGGGAGGGATTTCAAGGGCGAGGGAGAGAGAGAAGCCCCCAGCCCCCGCTCTCAGATGTGAAGCTGAACCGCGATGTGGTCAGTGATTTGTCTGCATAGGAGCCCGGGGGACCGCAGCGAGAGAGAGAGAGGGACTCCCCTATCCCTCCAGAAACTTCCCCCTGCCAACATCCCACCCCCAACCCCGTCCCTGCAGGGACTGTCTGGGACACAGCGCCAAGTTCAAGCCCAACGGCTGGAGGTTACGGTTCATTGGAAAAGTGAAACACACACACACGCGCACACTCACACTCACACTACACTCGCTCACTCACACACACACACACACTCACACACACACACTCACTCATTCTCCCACACACACACTTACACTCTCAAATACACACTTACACACACACACTCACACACACTTACACTCACACACTCACTCTCACCACACTTACACACACACTTACACACACTCTCAAATACACACTTACACACACACTCACTATCACACACACACTCGCTCACTCATACACACACACACACTTACACACACTCTCAAATACACACTTACACACACACTCACTCTCACACACACACTCGCTCACTCATACGCACACTTACAAACACTCTCACACACACACACTTATATGCTCACGAGCACACACAAACGCACACCCACACTCTCTCACACACACACAAACACACTCCTACACACACACAGACAAAAACACTCACACTCACTCACACACACAGACACTATCTCACACACTCACTGTCACACACACACACTTATACACACACACTCACACTCACCCACACACACACGCTCTCTCTCTCACACACACTCACTCACAAACACACATGATCATACTCTCACGCACTGTCGCACACACATACACTCTCATACACAGACTCACACACGCACAGACACACACATTCACTACCACACACACAAACACACACTATCACACACTCATTCATACACACACTATAACACTCTCACACATGTATACACACACACTCACACACTCCCTCTCTCTCTCACACACACACCATGATTATGTTCTGTATTTTAAATGTGCTTTTTTTGTAAGAGCAAAGAATTTTATTGAAAATGTCTTGTTTTAAACAATTGTAAAACCTAATTTGTTAAAGTTGCTGTAAAATTTCAGAGGAAAAAGAGATTAATTAAAAAAATACAATGACTGCCAGAGATCGTACAACTTTCAGTCATTTATTCACAGACAACGAGGGAGATTCCTGTCTCCAGTAATCTCCTGGAATTTCCATTGCAATCTCCGCCGGTCTCCCCCAATAGCCCTGTATCAATCCCCAAACTAATCCCACTGCCCCCGCTCTCTCCCCATAGCCCTGTATCAATCCCCAAACTAATCCCACTGCCCAGGTCTCTCCCCATAGCCCTGTATCAATCCCCAAACTAATCCCATGGCCCCGCTCTCTCCCCATAGACCTGTATCAATCCCCAAACTAATCCCACTGCCCAGCTCTCTCCCCATAGCCCTGTATCAATCCCCAAACTAATCCCACTGACCCCGCTCTCTCCCCATAGCCCTGTATCAATCCCAAACTAATCCCACTGCCCCGCTCTCTCCCCATAGCCCTGTATCAATCCCCAAACTAATCCCACTGCCCTCCTGCTCTCTCCCCATAACCCTGTATCAATCCCCAAACTAATCCCACTGCCCCGCTCTCTCCCCGTAGCCCTGTATCAATCCCCAAACTAATCCCACTGCCCCCGCTCTCTCCCCATAGCCCTGTATCAATCCCCAAACTAATCCCACTGCCCTCCTGCTCTCTCCCCATAACCCTGTATCAATCCCCAAACTAATCCCACTGCCCCCGCTCTCTCCCCATAGCCCTGTATCAATCCCCAAACTAATCCCACTGCCCTCCTGCTCTCTCCCCATAGCCCTGTATCAATCCCCAAACTAATCCCACTGCTCCCCGCTCTCTCCCCGTAGCCCTGTATCAATCCCCAAACTAATCCCACTGCCCCGCTCTCTCCCCATAGACCTGTATCAATCCCCAAACTAATCCCACTGCCCAGCTCTCTCCCCATAGCCCTGTATCAATCCCCAAACTAATCCCACTGCCCCGCTCTCTCCCCGTAGCCCTGTATCAATCCCCAAACTAATCCCACTGCCCAGCTCTCTCCCCATAGCCCTGTATCAATCCCAAACTAATCCCACTGCCCCGCTCTCTCCCCATAGCCCTGTATCAATCCCCAAACTAATCCCACTGCCCCCCGCGCTCTCCCCATAGCCCTGTATCAATCCCCAAACTAATCCCACTGTCCCCGCTCGCTCCCCATAGCCTTTATCAATCCCCAAACTAATCCCACTGCCCCGCTCTCTCCCCGTAGCCCTGTATCAATCCCCAAACTAATCCCACTGCCCCGCTCTCTCCCCATAGCCCTGTATCAATCCCAAACTAATCCCACTGCCCCGCTCTCTCCCCATAGCCCTGTATCAATCCCCAAACTAATCCCACTGCCCCCCGCGCTCTCCCCATAGCCCTGTATCAATCCCCAAACTAATCCCACTGTCCCCGCTCGCTCCCCATAGCCCTGTATCAATCCCCAAACTAATCCCACTGCCCCGCTCTCTCCCCATAGCCCTGTATCAATCCCCAAACTAATCCCACTGTCCCCGCTCGCTCCCCATAGCCCTGTATCAATCCCCAAACTAATCCCACTGTCCCCGCTCGCTCCCCATAGCCCTGTATCAACACCGCCACCTGCTGGCGTTCCACCAGAAAGGACACAGACCTGATCCATGATGTCCAAATGGGAGATTAGTACGTGTGTGGGGGGTGTATGTGTGAGAGTGTGTGTGTGGGGGAGGGGTGGTGTGTGTGGGGGGGGGAGTTTTGTGTGCGTGTGTGTGTGTGTGTGTGGAGGGGAGGGGTGTTGGTAGGGGTGGCCAACTCACCCTAACCTGCACATCCCTGGACACTATGGGACAATTTAGCATGGCCAATCCACCCTAACCTGCACATCCCTGGACACTATGGGACAATTTAGCATGGCCAATCCACCCTAACCTGCACATCCCTGGACACTATGGGACAATTTAGCATGGCCAATCCACCCTAACCTGCACATCCCTGGACACTATGGGACAATTTAGCATGGCCAATCCACCCTAACCTGCACATCCCTGGACACTATGGGACAATTTAGCATGGCCAATCCACCCTAACCTGCACATCCCAGGGCACTATGGGACAATTTAGCATGGCCAATCCACCCTAACCTGCACATCCCTGGGCACTATGGGACAATTTAGCATGGCCAATCCACCCTAACCTGCACATCTCTGGGCACTATGGGACAATTTAGCATGGCCAATCCCCCCTAACCTGCACATTCCAGGACACTATGGGACAATTTAGCATGGCCAATCCACCCTAACCTGCACATCCCTGGGCACTGTGGGACAATTTAGCACGGCCAATCCACCCTAACTTGCACATCCCTGGACACTATGGGACAATTTAGCATGGCCAATCCACCCTAACCTTCACACCCCTGGCCACTATGGGACAATTTAGCATGGCCAATCCACCCTAATCTACACATCCCTGGGCCCTACGGGACAATTTAGTATGGCCAATCCATCCTAACCTGCACATCCCTGAGCACTATGGAACAATTTAGCATGGCCAATCCACCCTAACCTGCACATCCCTGGGCAATATGGGACAATTTAGCATTGCCAATCCACCCAAACATGCACATCCCTTGCCACTATGGGACAATTTAGCATGGCCAATCCACCTTAATCTACACGTCCCAGGGCCCTACGGGACAATTTAGCATGGCCAATTCACCCTAACCTGCACATCCCTGGGCACTGTGGGACAATTTAGCATGGCCAATCCACCCTAACCTGCACATCCCTGGACACTATGGGACAATTTAGCATGGCCAATCCGCCCTAACCTGCACATCCCTGGACACTATGGGACAATTTAGCATGGTCAATCCACACTAATCTAAACATCCCTGGGCCCTACGGGACAATTTAGCATGGCCAATCCACCCAAACCTGCACATAGCTGGGCACTACGGGACAATTTAGCATGGCCAATCCACCCTAACCTGCACATCCTTTGGCACTACGGGATAATTTAGCATGGCCAATCCACCCTAATCTACATGTCCCTGTGCCCTACGGGACAATTTAGCATGGCCAATCCAACCTAACCTGCACATCCCTGGATACTATGGGACAATTTAGCACAGCCAATCCACCCTAACCTGCACATCCCTGGGCACTACGGGACAATTTAACATCACCAATCCACCCTAAACTGAACATCCCTGAACACTGCGGGACAATTTAGCATGGCCAATCCAACCTAACCTGCACATCCCTGGGCACTATGGGACAATTTAGCATGGCCAATCCACCCTAACCTGCACATCCCTGGACACTATGGGACAATTTAGCATGGCCAATCCGCCCTAACCTGCACATCCCTGGCCACTATGGGACAATTTAGCATGGTCAATCCACACTAATCTAAACATCCCTGGGCCCTACGGGACAATTTAGCATGGCCCATCCACCCTAACCTGCACATCCCTGGCCACTATGGGACAATTTAGCATGGTCAATCCACACTAATCTAAACATCCTTGGGCCCGACGGGACAATTTAGCATAGCCAATCCACCCAAACCTGCACATCCCTGGGCACTACGGGATAATTTAGCATGGTCAAGCCACCCTAATCTACATGTCCCTGGGCCCTACGGGACAATTTAGCATGGCCAATCCACCCTAACCTGCACATCCCTGGGCACTATGGGACAATTTAGCATGTCCACCCCACCCTAACCTGAACATCCCTGGCCACGATGGGACAATTTAGCATGGCCAATCCACCCTAACCTGCACATCCCTGGACACTATGGGTCACTTTAGCATGGCCAATCCACCCTAACCTTCAAATCCCTGGCCACTACGGGACAATTTAGCATGGCCAATCCACCCTAACCTGCACATCCCTGGGCACTATGGAAAAATTTAGCATGGTCAATCCACCCTAACCTGCACATCCCTGGGCACTATGGGACAATTTAGCATGGCCAATCCACCCTAACCTTCAAATCCCTGGCCACTACGGGACAATTTAGCATGGCCAATCCACCCTAACCTGCACATCCCTGGGCACTATGGAAAAATTTAGCATGGTCAATCCACCCTAACCTGCACATCCCTGGGCACTATGGGACAATTTAGCATGGCCAATCCACCCTAACCTGCACATGCCTGGGCACTACGGGACAATTTAGCATGGCCAATCCACCCTAATCTGCACATACCTGGGCACTAAGGGATAATTTAGCATGGCCAATCCACCCTAATCTGCACATCCCTGGCCACTACGGGACAATTTAGCATGGCCAATCCACCCTAATCTGCACATACCTGGGCACTAAGGGATAATTTAGCATGGCCAATCCACCCTAATCTGCACATCCCAGGGCCCTACGGGACAATTTAGCATGGCCAATTCACCCTAACCTGCACATCCCTGGACACTATGGGACAATTTAGCATGGCCAATCCACCCTAACCTGCACATCCCTGGCCACTACGGGACAATTTAGCATGGCCAATCAAGCCTAACCTGCACATCCCTGGGCACTACAGGGCAATTTAGCATGGCCAATCCACCCTAACCTGCACATCCTTGGGCACTACGGGACAATTTAGCATGGCCAATTCACCCTAGCCTACACATCCCTGGGCACTACGGGACAATTTAGCATGGCCAATCCACCCTAACCTGCACATCCTTGGGCACTATGGGACAATTTAGCATGGCCAATCCACCCTAACCTGCACATCCCTGGACACTATGGGACAATTTAGCATGGCCAATCCACCCTAACCTGCACATCCCTGGACACTATGGGACAATTTAGCATGGCCAATCCACCCTAACCTGCACATCCCAGGGCACTATGGGACAATTTAGCATGGCCAATCCACCCTAACCTGCACATCCCTGGGCACTATGGGACAATTTAGCATGGCCAATCCACCCTAACCTGCACATCTCTGGGCACTATGGGACAATTTAGCATGGCCAATCCCCCCTAACCTGCACATTCCAGGACACTATGGGACAATTTAGCATGGCCAATCCACCCTAACCTGCACATCCCTGGGCACTGTGGGACAATTTAGCACGGCCAATCCACCCTAACTTGCACATCCCTGGACACTATGGGTCAATTTAGCATGGCCAATCCACCCTAACCTTCACACCCCTGGCCACTATGGGACAATTTAGCATGGCCAATCCACCCTAATCTACACATCCCTGGGCCCTACGGGACAATTTAGTATGGCCAATCCATCCTAACCTGCACATCCCTGAGCACTATGGAACAATTTAGCATGGCCAATCCACCCTAACCTGCACATCCCTGGGCAATATGGGACAATTTAGCATTGCCAATCCACCCAAACATGCACATCCCTTGCCACTATGGGACAATTTAGCATGGCCAATCCACCTTAATCTACACGTCCCAGGGCCCTACGGGACAATTTAGCATGGCCAATTCACCCTAACCTGCACATCCCTGGGCACTGTGGGACAATTTAGCATGGCCAATCCACCCTAACCTGCACATCCCTGGACACTATGGGACAATTTAGCATGGCCAATCCGCCCTAACCTGCACATCCCTGGACACTATGGGACAATTTAGCATGGTCAATCCACACTAATCTAAACATCCCTGGGCCCTACGGGACAATTTAGCATGGCCAATCCACCCAAACCTGCACATAGCTGGGCACTACGGGACAATTTAGCATGGCCAATCCACCCTAACCTGCACATCCTTTGGCACTACGGGATAATTTAGCATGGCCAATCCACCCTAATCTACATGTCCCTGTGCCCTACGGGACAATTTAGCATGGCCAATCCAACCTAACCTGCACATCCCTGGATACTATGGGACAATTTAGCACAGCCAATCCACCCTAACCTGCACATCCCTGGGCACTACGGGACAATTTAACATCACCAATCCACCCTAAACTGAACATCCCTGAACACTGCGGGACAATTTAGCATGGCCAATCCAACCTAACCTGCACATCCCTGGGCACTATGGGACAATTTAGCATGGCCAATCCACCCTAACCTGCACATCCCTGGACACTATGGGACAATTTAGCATGGCCAATCCGCCCTAACCTGCACATCCCTGGCCACTATGGGACAATTTAGCATGGTCAATCCACACTAATCTAAACATCCCTGGGCCCTACGGGACAATTTAGCATGGCCCATCCACCCTAACCTGCACATCCCTGGCCACTATGGGACAATTTAGCATGGTCAATCCACACTAATCTAAACATCCTTGGGCCCGACGGGACAATTTAGCATAGCCAATCCACCCAAACCTGCACATCCCTGGGCACTACGGGATAATTTAGCATGGTCAAGCCACCCTAATCTACATGTCCCTGGGCCCTACGGGACAATTTAGCATGGCCAATCCACCCTAACCTGCACATCCCTGGGCACTATGGGACAATTTAGCATGTCCACCCCACCCTAACCTGAACATCCCTGGCCACGATGGGACAATTTAGCATGGCCAATCCACCCTAACCTGCACATCCCTGGACACTATGGGTCACTTTAGCATGGCCAATCCACCCTAACCTTCAAATCCCTGGCCACTACGGGACAATTTAGCATGGCCAATCCACCCTAACCTGCACATCCCTGGGCACTATGGAAAAATTTAGCATGGTCAATCCACCCTAACCTGCACATCCCTGGGCACTATGGGACAATTTAGCATGGCCAATCCACCCTAACCTTCAAATCCCTGGCCACTACGGGACAATTTAGCATGGCCAATCCACCCTAACCTGCACATCCCTGGGCACTATGGAAAAATTTAGCATGGTCAATCCACCCTAACCTGCACATCCCTGGGCACTATGGGACAATTTAGCATGGCCAATCCACCCTAACCTGCACATGCCTGGGCACTACGGGACAATTTAGCATGGCCAATCCACCCTAATCTGCACATACCTGGGCACTAAGGGATAATTTAGCATGGCCAATCCACCCTAATCTGCACATCCCTGGCCACTACGGGACAATTTAGCATGGCCAATCCACCCTAATCTGCACATACCTGGGCACTAAGGGATAATTTAGCATGGCCAATCCACCCTAATCTGCACATCCCAGGGCCCTACGGGACAATTTAGCATGGCCAATTCACCCTAACCTGCACATCCCTGGACACTATGGGACAATTTAGCATGGCCAATCCACCCTAACCTGCACATCCCTGGCCACTACGGGACAATTTAGCATGGCCAATCAAGCCTAACCTGCACATCCCTGGGCACTACAGGGCAATTTAGCATGGCCAATCCACCCTAACCTGCACATCCTTGGGCACTACGGGACAATTTAGCATGGCCAATTCACCCTAGCCTACACATCCCTGGGCACTACGGGACAATTTAGCATGGCCAATCCACCCTAACCTGCACATCCTTGGGCACTATGGGACAATTTAGCATGGCCAATCCACCCCAACCTGCACATCACTGGACACTGTGGGACAATTTAGCATGGTCAATCCACCCTAACCTGCACATCCCTGGGCATTATGGGACAATTTAGCATGGTCAATCCACCCTAACCTGCACATCCCTGGACACTATGGGACAATTTAGCATGGCCACTCCACCCTAACATGCACATCCCTGGCCACTATGTGACAATTTAGCATGGCCAATCCACCCTAACCTGAACATCCCTAGACACTATGGGACAATTTAGCATGGCCAATCCACCCTAACCTGCATATCCCTGGGCAGTTTGGGACAATTTAGCATGGCCAATCCACCCTAACCTGCACATCCCTGGGCACTATGGGACAATTTAGCATGACCAATCCACCCTAATCTGCACATCCCCGGGCACTATGGGACAATTTAGCACGGCCAATCCACCCTAACCTGCACATCCCAGAGCAATGATGGCACTGATTTCGAGAGGACTTGATTATAAAAAAGCAGGGATGTACTTCTCAGGCTTTGGTCAGACCACATTTGGGAGTATTGTGCACAGTATTGGGCCCCATATCTCAGGAAGGATGTACTGACCCTGGAACGTGTTCAGAGGAGGTTGGCGAGAACGTCCCGGCAATGAAAATCACATGAGGAATGTGTGAGGACTCTGGGTCTATACTCAGTCGCGTTCAGAAGGATGAGAGGGGGAATCTAATAGAGACTTATGGAATAGTGACAGGCCTGGACAGAGTGAATGTTGGGAAGATGTTTCCATTTGGTCGGAGAGACTAGGACCCCGAGGGTTCAGACTTTGAGTAAAGGGAAGATCATTTAGAACGGAGATGAAGAGGAATTTCTTCAGCCAGAGAGTGGGAATTCATTGCCACAGGAGGCCAGGTCATTGAGTATATTTAGGAAAGAGATCGGTAGGTTCTTGAGTATCAAGGGTTCTGGGGAGAAGGTGGGAGAATGGGGTTGGGAAACGTATCAGCCACGATTGAACAGCAGAGCAGACACAATGGGCCGAATGGCCCAACTTCTGTTCCCGTGGTTCTAACCAATTCACCAATCCATTGGGTCGCAGGCTCTTCTTCGGACGAGGGTCGTCATTAACAGAAAGCAGCAGATGAAATCCGGGACAATCACTCTTTTCTTTAAAGGCTTCACCTCGCACCGCCCAGCCCAGGTTTTATAACACTCACGGTGGCCGTCTGTGATTCGACTGTTTTACACCAATGCGTTATCCTGATGTCATCAGAACGGCGATCAAAGAATTGTTCTCCCCCTGCATCGATAGTCCTGAGCGTCACTTAGCAGAGAGAGAGAGAGAGGCAGTTCGGCCCATTGCGTCTGTGCTAGCCTCTGAAGGAGCAATTTCCCTCGGGTCAGATTCATCAAGGCATGTTGGAGATGAGATTGTTTCTTTAGAATTGCTGCTATGTTTTATGATTGTAGCATTCCATTGGTTAAAAAAAAACACCCAGAAATGAAGCCACCTTGGCCAAAACAAAGATTGAGGTTTGAATTTTCATCAGGTTCAATTTGTAAATAGTCTTTCCGTCCACTCCCTGAAGCCTACTTTCCCTGGAGCGTCGGAGGCTGAGGGGTGACCTTATCGAGGTTGACAAAATCACGAGGGGGCATGGAGAGGGTAAGGAGACAAAGTCTTTCCCCCGGGGTAGGGAAAATTCAAGAATTCTCAGGCTAAAGAAAATTTGGCAGTGCCCTTAGACCAGTAATTATCGTTCACACACAAACATTTTATTAAGTAATGCTCATACCTGGTTTCCTCATGAGGGGTGCCATGATGCAGGTTGATAAAATCATGAGAGGTACGGATAAAGTGAACAGCAGGTGTCTTTTCCCTAGGGCAAGTTCAAGGCATTTTCTTGAGGTGAGAGGAGAAAGATTTTGAAAAGACGCAAGAGGCAACTTTTTTTTTTACAGAGAGTGGAATAAACTTCCAGGGGAAGTTGCGAGTACAGTTTAAAGGACATTTGGATTGACATGAACTAGTTGGAGGGTCTAATTCTGTGCTAAATGATTCTATGAATGACATACGGCAAGCTTCTAAGACTGTATCCCTTTCCAATCTTCCGCAGCTCTCGTCATGAGGCTGGTCTGTTTAGAGCTGAAAATGTGTTGCTGGAAAAGCGCAGCGGGTCAGGCAGCATCCGAGGAGCAGGAGAGTCGACGTTTCGGGCATGAGCCCTTCCTCAGGCAGCATCCTGGATGCTGCCTGACCTGCTGCGCTTTTCCAGCAACACATTTTTCAGCTCTGATCTCCAGCATCTGCAGTCCTCACTTTCTCCTGGAAGATTTGAACCTACTGGGAATCCTCTTGCAAGGATGCCTTCCTTGAAGCTCTCTTCCTCCCTCTACAAGGATTTCAGTGAGTCCCTCTCTCACTGCACACCCCCAGGTCATCTCCTCTGCACAGAAACTCTTCAGCCACGTCCTCAAACAGACTCGCGAGCACAATTCCTGAAGAAGGGCTCGTGCCTGAAACGTCGACTCTCCTGCTCCTTGGATGCTGCCTGACCTGCTGTGCTTTTCCAGCACCACTCTAATCCAGACCTGCATATTAGACCTTGCAGGAAGCATGGGACGCTATTTGAAATGGTTTTGACCTCGAATTGAACTCAAATGGCGGGATTACTTTACGCTGAAAGACTGAAGCGACTGGGCTTGTATACCCTTGAGTTTAGAAGACTGAGAGGGGATCTGATTGAGACATATAAGATTATGAAAGGATTGGACACTCTGGTAGCAGGAAACATGTTTCCGCTGATGGGTGAGTGCCGAAACAGAGGACACAGCTTTAAAATACGGGCTAGACCATTTAGGACAGAGATGAAGAGAAACTTCTTCACCCAGAGAGTGGTGGCTGTGTGGAATGCTCTGCCCCAGAGGGCAGTGAAGGCCCAGTCTCTGGATTCATTTAAGAAAGAGTTGGATAGAGCTCTCAAGGATAGTGGAATCAAGGGTTATGGAGATAAGGCAGGGAGCGGTTACTGATTAGGAATGATCAGCCATGATCATATTGAATGGTGGTGCAGGCTCGAAGGGCAGAATGGCCTAGTCCTGCACCTATTGTCTATTGTCTCTGTTCAAGTGCACAACTGAACATAGTGCTGGTATCAGTATGGAATCATCTGGTTATTAAGGTCAGATCTACATGGTATCCACGGGGAGATAGCCAATTGGATGCAAGATTGGCTCAAAGGTAGGGGACAGAGGGTGGGAGGGATGTTTGTCGGTCTTCTCTGTCGTTGGGCACGTGATAATCAAATGGAATTTTAATTCTACGACCAGCGGTGTGCCACAAGGATGGGTGCTGGGTCCACTGCTTTTCGTCATTTATATAAATGATCTGGATGTGAATACAGGAGGTACAGTTAGTAAGTGCACATGACGTCAAAAATTGGAGGTGTAGTGGGCAGCGAAGAGGGTTACCTTAGAGTACAATGGGATCTTGACCAGATGGGGGCTGAGGAGTGGCAGATGGAGTTTAATTTAGATAAACGTGAGGGGCTGCATTTTGGAAAGGCAGATCAGGGCAGGACTTAATGGTAAGGTCCTAGGGAGTGTTGCTGAACAAAGAGACCTTGGAGTGCAGGTTCATAGCTCCTTGAAAGTGGAGTCGCAGGTAGATAGGATAGTGAAGGCAGCGTTTGGTATGCTTTCCTTTATTGGTCAGAGTACTGAGTACAGGAGTTGGGAGGTCATGTTGCAGCTGCATAGGACGTTGGTTAGGCCACTGTTGGAATATCGCGTGCAATTCTGGTCTCCTTCCTATCGGAAAGATGTTGTGAAACTTGAAAGGGTTCAGAAAAGATTTACAAGGATGTTGCCAGGGTTGGAGGGTTTGAGCTACAGGGAGAGGGTGAACAGGCTGGGGCTGTTTTCCCTGGAGTGTCGGAGGCTGAGGGGTGACCTTATAGACCTTATATAAGAGGCATGGATAGGGTAAATAGGCAAAGTCTTTCCCTGGGGTGAGGGACTCCAGAACTCGAGGGGCATTGGTTTAGGGCGAGAGGGGAAAGATTGAAAAAGGACCTGAGGGGTAACATTTTCACACAGAGGTTATGGAATGACCAGCCAGAGGAAGTGGTGGAGGCTGCTTTCATGATAAAATGAAATGGGGACATGAATAGGAAAGGGTAGAAGGATATGGGCCAAGTGCTGGCAAGTGGGACGAGCTCAGATTGGAATCTCCAGATGGCACAGATGAGTTGGACCAAAGGGTCTGTTTCCGTGTTTGTGAGTCTATAACCAATGCTCTAAAGTCATCTGTCTCACCAGTCAGGCTTCTAATAGTGAATTAGGCACAATTTAGAACTTAGAATCCCTACAGCCATTCGTCCCAACAAGTCCAGACTGACCATCCAAAGAGTAACCCACCCAGATCCATTCCCCTACCCTATCACTATGTTTACCCATGACTAATGCAGCTAACCTGCACATCCCTGGGCACTATGGGTAATTTAGCATGGCCAATCCACCCTAACCTGCACATCCCTGGGCACTATGGGTAATTTAGCATGACCAATCCAACCAAACCTGCACATCCCTGGGCACTATGGGTAATTTAGCATGGCCAATCCACTCTAACCTGCACATCCCTGGGCACTATGGGTAATTTAGCATGGCCAATCCACTCTAACCTGCACATCCCTGGGCACTATGGGTAATTTAGCACAGGCAATCCACTCTAACCTGCACATCCCTGGGCACTATGGGTAATTTAGCATGGCCAATCCACTCTAACCTTCACATCCCAGGGCACTATGGGTAATTTAGCACAGGCAATCCACCCTAACCTGCACATCCCTGGGCACTATGGGACAATTTAGCATGGCCAATCCACCCTAACCTGCACATCCCTGGGCACTATGGGACAATTTAGCATGGCCAATCCACCCAAACCTGCACATCCCTGGGCACTATGGGACAATTTAGCATGGCCAATCCACCCTAACCTGCACATCCCTGGGCACTACAGGACAATTTAGCATGGCCAATCCACCCTAACCTGCACATCCCTGGGCACTACGGGACAATTTAGCATGGCCAATCCACCCTAACCTGCACATCCCTGGGCACTACGGGACAATTTAGCATGGCCAATCCACCCTAACCTGCACATCCCTGGGCACTACGGGACAATTTAGCATGGCCAATCCACCCTAACCTGCACATCCCTGGGCACTACGGGACAATTTAGCATGGCCAATCCACCCTAACTTGCACATCCTTGGGCACTATGTGACAATTTAGCATGGCCAATCCACCCTAACCTGCACATCCCTGGGCACTACGGGACAATTTAGCATGGCCAATCCACCTTAACCTTCACATCCCTGGGCACTATGGGACAGTTTAGCATGCCAATCCACCCTAACCTGCACATCTCTGGGCACTGTGAGACAATTTAGCATGGCCAATCCACCCGAACCTGCACATCCTTGGGCACTATGGGACAATTTAGCATGGCCAATCCACCCTAACCTGCACATCCCTGGGCACTATGGGTAATTTAGCATGGCCAATCCACTCTAACCTGCACATCCCTGGGCACTATGGGTAATTTAGCACAGGCAATCCACCCTAACCTGCACATCCCTGGGCACTATGGGACAATTTAGCATGGCCAATCCACCCTAACCTACACATCCCTGGGCACTGTGTGACAATTTAGCATGGCCAATCCACCCTAACCTTCACCTCCCTGGACACTATGGGCCAGTTTAGCATGGCCAATCCAACCGAACCTGCACATCTCTGGGCACTGTGAGACAATTTAGCATGGCCAATCCATCCTAACCTGCTCATCCCTGGGCACGACGGGGCAATTTAGCATGGCCAATCCACCTTAACCTTCACATCCCTGGGCACTGCGTGACAATTTAGCATGGCCAATCCACCCTAACCTTCACCTCCCTGGACACTATGGGCCAGTTTAGCATGGCCAATCCAACCGAACCTGCACATCTCTGGGCACTGTGAGACAACTTAGCATGGCCAATCCACCCGAACCTGCACATCCCTGGGCACTGTTGGACAATTTAGCATGGCCAATCCACCCTAACCTGCACATCCCTGGGCACTGTGGGATAATTTAGCATGGCCAATTAATCCTAATCTGCACATCCCCGGGCCCTGTGGGACAATTTAGCATGGCCACTCCAACCTAACTTGCACATCCGTGGGCACTGTGGGATAATGTAGCATGGCCAATTAACCCTAACCTGCACATCCCTGGGCACTGGGGGACAATTTAGCATGGCCAATCCACCCACTGTGGGACAATTTAGCATGGCCAATCCACCCTAACTTGCACATCCTTGGGCACTATGGGACAATTTAGCATAGCCAATCCACCCTAAACTGCACATCCCTGTGCACTGTGGGATAATTTAGCATGGCCAATCCACCCACTGTGGGACAATTTAGCATGGCCAATCCACCCTAACCTGCACATCCCTGGGCACTACGGGACAATTTAGCATGGCCAATCCACCTTAACCTGCACATCCCTGGGCACTATGGGACAGTTTAGCATGGCCAATCCACCCTAACCTGCACATCTCTGGGCACTGTGAGACAATTTAGCATGGCCAATCCACCCGAACCTGCACATCCCTGGGCACTGTGGGACAATTTAGCATGGCCAATCCACCCTAACCTGCACATCCCTGGGCACTGTGGGATAATTTAGCATGGCCAACCCACCCAAACATGCACATCCCTGGGCACTGTGGGATAATTTAGCATGGCCAATTAACCCTAACCTGCACATCCCTGGGCACTGTGGGGCAATTTAGCATGGCCAATCCACCCTAACCTGCACACCCTGGGCACTCTGAGACAATTTAGCATGGCCAATCCACCTTAATTTGCACATCCCTGGGCACTATGGGACAATTTAGCATGGCCAATCTACCCTACCCTGCACATCCCAGGGCACTCTGGGACAATTTAGCATGGTCAATCCACCCTAACCTGCACACCCTGGGCACTCTGAGACAATTTAGCATGGCCAATTAACCCTAACCTGCACATCCCTGGGCACTGGGGGACAATTTAGCATAGCCAATCCACCCTAACCTGCACATCCCTGTGCACTATGGGACAATTTAGCATAGCCAATCCACCCTAACCTGCACATCCCTGTGCACTGTGGGATAATTTAGCATGGCCAATCCACCCGAACCTGCACATCCTTGGGCACTATGGGACAATTTAGCATGGCCAATCCACCCTAACCTACACATCCCTGGGCACTACGGGATAATTTAGCATGGGCAATCCACCCTAACCTGCACATCCCTGTGCACTATGGGACAAGTTAGCATGGCCAATCCACCCTAACCTGCTCATCCCTGGGCACGACGGGGCAATTTAGCATGGCCAATCCACCTTAACCTTCACATCCCTGGGCACTGCGTGACAATTTGGCATGGCCAATCCACCCTAACCTTCACCTCCCTGGACACTATGGGCCAGTTTAGCATGGCCAATCCAACCGAACCTGCACATCTCTGGGCACTGTGAGACAATTTAGCATGGCCAATCCACCCGAACCTGCACATCCCTGGGCACTGTGGGATAATTTAGCATGGCCAATTAATCCTAATCTGCACATCCCCGGGCCCTGTGGGACAATTTAGCATGGCCACTCCAACCTAACTTGCACATCCGTGGGCACTGTGGGATAATTTAGCATGGCCAATTAACCATAACCTGCACATCCCTGGGCACTGGGGGACAATTTAGCATGGCCAATCCACCCTAACCTGCACATCCCTGTGCACTGTGGGATAATTTAGCATGGCCAATCCACCCACTGTGGGACAATTTAGCATGGCCAATCCACCCTAACTTGCACATCCTTGGGCACTATGGGACAATTTAGCATGGCCAATCCACCCTAACCTGCACATCCCTGGGCACTACGGGACAATTTAGCATGGCCAATCCACCTTAACCTTAACATCCCTGGGCACTATGGGACAGTTTAGCATGGCCAATCCACCCTAACCTGCACATCTCTGTGCACTGTGAGACAATTTAGCATGGCCAATCCACCCGAACCTGCACATCCCTGGGCACTATGGGACAATTTAGCTTGGCCAATCCACCCTAACCTGCACATCCCTGGGCACTGTGGGATAATTTAGCATGGCCAACCCACCCTAACTTGCACATCCCTGGGCACTGTGGGATAATTTAGCATGGCCAATTAACCCTAACCTGCACATCCCTGGGCACTGTGGGGCAATTTAGCATGGCCAATCCACCCTAACCTGCACACCCTGGGCACTCTGAGACAATTTAGCATGGCCAATCCACCCTAACCTGCACATCCCTGGGCACTATGGGACAATTTAGCATGGCCAATCTACCCTACCCTGCACATCCCAGGGCACTATGGGACAATTTAGCATGGTCAATCCACCCTAACCTGCACACCCTGGGCACTCTGAGACAATTTAGCATGGCCAATCCACCCTAACTTGCACATCCCTGGGCACTGTGGGATAATTTAGCATGGCCAATCCACCCTAACCTGCACATCCCTGGGCACTGGGGGACAATTTAGCATAGCCAATCCACCCTAACCTGCACATCCCTTGCACTATGGGACAATTTAGCATAGCCAATCCACCCTAACCTGCACATCCCTGTGCACTGTGGGATAATTTAGCATGGCCAATCCACCCACTGTGGGACAATTTAGCATGGCCAATCCACCCTAACTTGCACATCCCTGGGCACTGCGGGACAATTTAGCATGGCCAATCCACCCTAACCTGCACATCCCTGGGCACTACGGGACAATTTAGCATGGCCAATCCACCCTAACCTGCACATCCCTGGGCACTACGGGACAATTTAGCATGGCCAATCCACCCTAACCTGCACATCCCTGGGCACTACGGGACAATTTAGCATGGCCAATCCACCCTAACCTGCACATCCCTGGGCACTGTGGGATAAGTTAGCATGGCCAATTAATCCTAATCTGCACATCCCTGTGCACTGTGGGATAATTTAGCATGGCTAATCCACCCACTGTGGGACAATTTAGCATGGCCAATCCACCCTAACTGGCACATCCTTGGGCACTATGGGACAGTTTAGCATGGCCAATCCACCCTAACCTGCACATCTCTGTGGACTGTGAGACAATTTAGCATGGCCAATCCACCCGAACCTGCACATCCCTGGGCACTATGGGTAATTTAGCATGGCCAATCCACTCTAACCTGCACATCCCTGGGCACTATGGGTAATTTAGCACAGGCAATCCACCCTAACCTGCACATCCCTGGGCACTATGGGACAATTTAGCATGGCCAATCCACCCTAACCTGCACATCCCTGGGCACTACGGGACAATTTAGCATGGCCAATCCACCCTAACCTGCACATCCCTGGGCACTACGGGACAATTTAGCATGGCCAATCCACCCTAACCTGCACATCCCTGGGCACTACTGGACAATTTAGCATGGCCAATCCACCCTAACCTGCACATCCCTGGGCACTACGGGACAATTTAGCATGGCCAATTAATCCTAATCTGCACATCCCTGTGCACTGTGGGATAATTTAGTATGGCCAATCCACCCACTGTGGGACAATTTAGCATGGCCAATCCACCCTAACCTGCACATCTCTGGGCACTGTGAGACAATTTAGCATGGCCAATCCACCCGAACCTGCACATCCCTGGGCACTATGGGACAATTTAGCGTGGCCAATCCACCCGAACCTGCACATCCCTGGGCACTATGGGTAATTTAGCATGGCCAATCCACTCTAACCTGCACATCCCTGGGCACTATGGGTAATTTAGCATGGGCAATCCACCCTAACCTGCACATCCCTGGGCACTATGGGACAATTTAGCATGGCCAATCCACCCTAACCTACACATCTCTGGGCACTATGGGACAAGTTAGCATGGCCAATCCATCCTAACCTGCTCATCCCTGGGCACGACGGGGCAATTTAGCATGGCCAATCCACCTTAACCTTCACATCCCTGGGCACTGCGTGACAATTTAGCATGGCCAATCCACCCTAACCTGCACATCCCTGTGCACTGTGGGATAATTTAGCATGGCCAATCCACCCACTGTGGGACAATTTAGCACGGCCAATCCACCCTAACTTGCACATCCTTGGGCACTATGGGACAATTTAGCATAGCCAATCCACCCTAAACTGCACATCCCTGTGCACTGTGGGATAATTTAGCATGGCCAATCCACCCACTGTGGGACAATTTAGCATGGCCAATCCACCCTAACCTGCACATCCCTGGGCACTACGGGACAATTTAGCATGGCCAATCCACCTTAACCTTAACATCCCTGGGCACTATGGGACAGTTTAGCATGGCCAATCCACCCTAAACTGCACATCTCTGGGCACTGTGAGACAATTTAGCATGGCCAATCCACCCGAACCTGCACATCCCTGGGCACTATGGGACAATTTAGCATGGCCAATCCACCCTAACCTGCACATCCCTGGGCACTGTGGGATAATTTAGCATGGCCAACCCACCCGAGCTTGCACATCCCTGGGCACTGTGGGATAATTTAGCATGGCCAATGAACCCTAACCTGCACATCCCTGGGCACTGTGGGGCAATTTAGCATGGCCAATCCACCCTAACCTGCACACCCTGGGCACTCTGAGACAATTTAGCATGGCCAATCCACCTTAATTTGCACATCCCTGGGCACTATGGGACAATTTAGCATGGCCAATCTACCCTACCCTGCACATCCCAGGGCACTATGGGACAATTTAGCATGGCCAATTAACCCTAACCTGCACATCCCTGGGCACTGGGGGACAATTTAGCATAGCCAATCCACCCTAACCTGCACATCCCTGTGCACTATGGGACAATTTAGCATAGCCAATCCACCCTAACCTGCACATCCCTGTGCACTGTGGGATAATTTAGCATGGCCAATCCACCCACTGTGGGACAATTTAGCATGGCCAATCCACCCTAACTTGCACATCCCTGGGCACTGCGGGACAATTTAGCATGGCCAATCCACCCTAACCTGCACATCCCTGGGCACTACGGGACAATTTAGCATGGCCAATCCACCCTAACCTGCACATCCCTGGGCACTACGGGACAATTTAGCATGGCCAATCCACCCTAACCTGCACATCCCTGGGCACTACGAGACAATTTAGCATGGCCAATCCACCCTAACCTGCACATCCCTGGGCACTGTGGGATAATTTAGCATGGCCAATCCACCCACTGTGGGACAATTTAGCATGGCCAATCCACCCTAACTGGCACATCCTTGGGCACTGTGGGATAATTTAGCATGGCCTATCCACCCACTGTGGGACAATTTAGCATGGCCAATCCACCCTAACCTGCACATCCCTGGGCACTATGGGACAATTTAGCATGGCCAATCCACCCGAACCTGCACATCCCTGGGCACTATGGGACAATTTAGCATGGCCAATCCACCCTAACCTACACATCCCTGGGCACTACGGGATAATTTAGCATGGGCAATCCACCCTAACCTGCACATCCCTGGGCACTATGGGATAATTTAGCATGGCCAATCCACCCTAACCTACACATCTCTGGGCACTATGGGACAAGTTAGCATGGCCAATCCACCCTAACCTGCTCATCCCTGGGCACGACGGGGCAATTTAGCATGGCCAATCCACCTTAACCTTCACATCCCTGGGCACTGCGTGACAATTTAGCATGGCCAATCCACCCTAACCTTCACCTCCCTGGACACTATGGGCCAGTTTAGCATGGCCAATCCAACCGAACCTGCACATCTCTGGGCACTGTGAGACAATTTAGCATGGCCAATCCACCCGAACCTGCACATCCCTGGGCACTGTTGGACAATTTAGCATGGCCAATCCACCCTAACCTGCACATCCGTGGGCACTGTGGTATAATTTAGCATGGCCAATTAACCCTAACTTGCACATCCCTGGGCACTGGGGGACAATTTAGCATGGCCAATCCACCCTAACCTGCACATCCCTGTGCACTGTGGGATAATTTAGCATGGCCAATTAACCCTAACTTGCACATCCCTGGGCACTGGGGGACAATTTAGCATAGCCAATCCACCCTAACCTGCACATCCCTGTGCACTAAGGGACAATTTAGCATAGCCAATCCACCCTAACCTGCACATCCCTGTGCACTGTGGGATAATTTAGCATGGCCAATCCACCCACTGTGGGACAATTTAGCACGGCCAATCCACCCTAACTTGCACATCCTTGGGCACTATGGGACAATTTAGCATAGCCAATCCACCCTAAACTGCACATCCCTGTGCACTGTGGGATAATTTAGCATGGCCAATCCACCCACTGTGGGACAATTTAGCATGGCCAATCCACCCTAACCTGCACATCCCTGGGCACTACGGGACAATTTAGCATGGCCAATCCACCTTAACCTTAACATCCCTGGGCACTATGGGACAGTTTAGCATGGCCAATCCACCCTAACCTGCACATCTCTGGGCACTGTGAGACAATTTAGCATGGCCAATCCACCCGAACCTGCACATCCCTGGGCACTATGGGACAATTTAGCATGGCCAATCCACCCTAACCTGCACATCCCTGGGCACTGTGGGATAATTTAGCATGGCCAACCCACCCGAGCTTGCACATCCCTGGGCACTGTGGGATAATTTAGCATGGCCAATTAACCCTAACCTGCACATCCCTGGGCACTGTGGGGCAATTTAGCATGGCCAATCCACCCTAACCTGCACACCCTGGGCACTCTGAGACAATTTAGCATGGCCAATCCACCTTAATTTGCACATCCCTGGGCACTATGGGACAATTTAGCATGGCCAATCTACCCTACCCTGCACATCCCAGGGCACTATGGGACAATTTAGCATGGCCAATTAACCCTAACCTGCACATCCCTGGGCACTGGGGGACAATTTAGCATAGCCAATCCACCCTAACCTGCACATCCCTGTGCACTATGGGACAATTTAGCATAGCCAATCCACCCTAACCTGCACATCCCTGTGCACTGTGGGATAATTTAGCATGGCCAATCCACCCACTGTGGGACAATTTAGCATGGCCAATCCACCCTAACTTGCACATCCCTGGGCACTGCGGGACAATTTAGCATGGCCAATCCACCCTAACCTGCACATCCCTGGGCACTACGGGACAATTTAGCATGGCCAATCCACCCTAACCTGCACATCCCTGGGCACTATGGGTAATTTAGCATGGCCAATCCAGTCTAACCTGCACATCCCTGGGCACTATGGGTAATTTAGCACAGGCAATCCACCCTAACCTGCACATCCCTGGGCACTATGGGACAATTTAGCATGGCCAATCCACCCTAACCTACACATCTCTGGGCACTGCGTGACAATTTAGCATGGCCAATCCACCCTAACCTTCACCTCCCTGGACACTATGGGCCAGTTTAGCATGGCCAATCCAACCGAACCTGCACATCTCTGGGCACTGTGAGACAATTTAGCATGGCCAATCCATCCTAACCTGCTCATCCCTGGGCACGACGGGGCAATTTAGCATGGCCAATCCACCTTAACCTTCACATCCCTGGGCACTGCGTGACAATTTAGCATGGCCAATCCACCCTAACCTTCACCTCCCTGGACACTATGGGCCAGTTTAGCATGGCCAATCCAACCGAACCTGCACATCTCTGGGCACTGTGAGACAACTTAGCATGGCCAATCCACCCGAACCTGCACATCCCTGGGCACTGTTGGACAATTTAGCATGGCCAATCCACCCTAACCTGCACATCCCTGGGCACTGTGGGATAATTTAGCATGGCCAATTAATCCTAATCTGCACATCCCCGGGCCCTGTGGGACAATTTAGCATGGCCACTCCAACCTAACTTGCACATCCGTGGGCACTGTGGGATAATGTAGCATGGCCAATTAACCCTAACCTGCACATCCCTGGGCACTGGGGGACAATTTAGCATGGCCAATCCACCCACTGTGGGACAATTTAGCATGGCCAATCCACCCTAACTTGCACATCCTTGGGCACTATGGGACAATTTAGCATGGCCAATCCACCCTAACCTGCACATCCCTGGGCACTGTGGGGCAATTTAGCATGGCCAATCCACCCTAACCTGCACACCCTGGGCACTCTGAGACAATTTAGCATGGCCAATCCACCTTAATTTGCACATCCCTGGGCACTATGGGACAATTTAGCATGGCCAATCTACCCTACCCTGCACATCCCAGGGCACTATGGGACAATTTAGCATGGTCAATCCACCCTAACCTGCACACCCTGGGCACTCTGAGACAATTTAGCATGGCCAATTAACCCTAACCTGCACATCCCTGGGCACTGGGGGACAATTTAGCATAGCCAATCCACCCTAACCTGCACATCCCTGTGCACTATGGGACAATTTAGCATAGCCAATCCACCCTAACCTGCACATCCCTGTGCACTGTGGGATAATTTAGCATGGCCAATCCACCCGAACCTGCACATCCTTGGGCACTATGGGACAATTTAGCATGGCCAATCCACCCTAACCTACACATCCCTGGGCACTACGGGATAATTTAGCATGGGCAATCCACCCTAACCTGCACATCCCTGTGCACTATGGGACAATTTAGCATGGCCAATCCACCCTAACCTACACATCTCTGGGCACTATGGGACAAGTTAGCATGGCCAATCCACCCTAACCTGCTCATCCCTGGGCACGACGGGGCAATTTAGCATGGCCAATCCACCTTAACCTTCACATCCCTGGGCACTGCGTGACAATTTGGCATGGCCAATCCACCCTAACCTTCACCTCCCTGGACACTATGGGCCAGTTTAGCATGGCCAATCCAACCGAACCTGCACATCTCTGGGCACTGTGAGACAATTTAGCATGGCCAATCCACCCGAACCTGCACATCCCTGGGCACTGTGGGATAATTTAGCATGGCCAATTAATCCTAATCTGCACATCCCCGGGCCCTGTGGGACAATTTAGCATGGCCACTCCAACCTAACTTGCACATCCGTGGGCACTGTGGGATAATTTAGCATGGCCAATTAACCATAACCTGCACATCCCTGGGCACTGGGGGACAATTTAGCATGGCCAATCCACCCTAACCTGCACATCCCTGTGCACTGTGGGATAATTTAGCATGGCCAATCCACCCACTGTGGGACAATTTAGCATGGCCAATCCACCCTAACTTGCACATCCTTGGGCACTATGGGACAATTTAGCATGGCCAATCCACCCTAACCTGCACATCCCTGGGCACTACGGGACAATTTAGCATGGCCAATCCACCTTAACCTTAACATCCCTGGGCACTATGGGACAGTTTAGCATGGCCAATCCACCCTAACCTGCACATCTCTGTGCACTGTGAGACAATTTAGCATGGCCAATCCACCCGAACCTGCACATCCCTGGGCACTATGGGACAATTTAGCTTGGCCAATCCACCCTAACCTGCACATCCCTGGGCACTGTGGGATAATTTAGCATGGCCAACCCACCCTAACTTGCACATCCCTGGGCACTGTGGGATAATTTAGCATGGCCAATTAACCCTAACCTGCACATCCCTGGGCACTGTGGGGCAATTTAGCATGGCCAATCCACCCTAACCTGCACACCCTGGGCACTCTGAGACAATTTAGCATGGCCAATCCACCTTAATTTGCACATCCCTGGGCACTATGGGACAATTTAGCATGGCCAATCTACCCTACCCTGCACATCCCAGGGCACTATGGGACAATTTAGCATGGTCAATCCACCCTAACCTGCACACCCTGGGCACTCTGAGACAATTTAGCATGGCCAATCCACCCTAACTTGCACATCCCTGGGCACTGTGGGATAATTTAGCATGGCCAATCCACCCTAACCTGCACATCCCTGGGCACTGGGGGACAATTTAGCATAGCCAATCCACCCTAACCTGCACATCCCTTGCACTATGGGACAATTTAGCATAGCCAATCCACCCTAACCTGCACATCCCTGTGCACTGTGGGATAATTTAGCATGGCCAATCCACCCACTGTGGGACAATTTAGCATGGCCAATCCACCCTAACTTGCACATCCCTGGGCACTGCGGGACAATTTAGCATGGCCAATCCACCCTAACCTGCACATCCCTGGGCACTACGGGACAATTTAGCATGGCCAATCCACCCTAACCTGCACATCCCTGGGCACTACGGGACAATTTAGCATGGCCAATCCACCCTAACCTGCACATCCCTGGGCACTACGGGACAATTTAGCATGGCCAATCCACCCTAACCTGCACATCCCTGGGCACTGTGGGATAAGTTAGCATGGCCAATTAATCCTAATCTGCACATCCCTGTGCACTGTGGGATAATTTAGCATGGCTAATCCACCCACTGTGGGACAATTTAGCATGGCCAATCCACCCTAACTGGCACATCCTTGGGCACTATGGGACAGTTTAGCATGGCCAATCCACCCTAACCTGCACATCTCTGTGGACTGTGAGACAATTTAGCATGGCCAATCCACCCGAACCTGCACATCCCTGGGCACTATGGGTAATTTAGCATGGCCAATCCACTCTAACCTGCACATCCCTGGGCACTATGGGTAATTTAGCACAGGCAATCCACCCTAACCTGCACATCCCTGGGCACTATGGGACAATTTAGCATGGCCAATCCACCCTAACCTGCACATCCCTGGGCACTACGGGACAATTTAGCATGGCCAATCCACCCTAACCTGCACATCCCTGGGCACTACGGGACAATTTAGCATGGCCAATCCACCCTAACCTGCACATCCCTGGGCACTACTGGACAATTTAGCATGGCCAATCCACCCTAACCTGCACATCCCTGGGCACTACGGGACAATTTAGCATGGCCAATTAATCCTAATCTGCACATCCCTGTGCACTGTGGGATAATTTAGTATGGCCAATCCACCCACTGTGGGACAATTTAGCATGGCCAATCCACCCTAACCTGCACATCTCTGGGCACTGTGAGACAATTTAGCATGGCCAATCCACCCGAACCTGCACATCCCTGGGCACTATGGGACAATTTAGCGTGGCCAATCCACCCTAACCTGCACATCCCTGGGCACTATGGGTAATTTAGCATGGCCAATCCACTCTAACCTGCACATCCCTGGGCACTATGGGTAATTTAGCATGGGCAATCCACCCTAACCTGCACATCCCTGGGCACTATGGGACAATTTAGCATGGCCAATCCACCCTAACCTACACATCTCTGGGCACTATGGGACAAGTTAGCATGGCCAATCCATCCTAACCTGCTCATCCCTGGGCACGACGGGGCAATTTAGCATGGCCAATCCACCTTAACCTTCACATCCCTGGGCACTGCGTGACAATTTAGCATGGCCAATCCACCCTAACCTTCACCTCCCTGGACACTATGGGCCAGTTTAGCATGGCCAATCCAACCGAACCTGCACATCTCTGGGCACTGTGAGACAATTTAGCATGGCCAATCCACCTGAACCTGCACATCCCTGGGCACTGTTGGACAATTTAGCATGGCCAATCCACCCTAACCTGCACATCCCTGGGCACTGTGGGATAAGTTAGCATGGCCAATTAATCCTAATCTGCACGTCCCCGGGCCCTGTGGGACAATTTAGCATGGCCACTCCAACCTAACTTGCACATCCGTGGGCACTGTGGGATAATGTAGCATGGCCAATTAACCCTAACCTGCACATCCCTGGGCACTGGGGGACAATTTAGCATAGCCAATCCACCCTAACCTGCACATCCCTGTGCACTGTGGGATAATTTAGCATGGCCAATCCACCCACTGTGGGACAATTTAGCACGGCCAATCCACCCTAACTTGCACATCCTTGGGCACTATGGGACAATTTAGCATAGCCAATCCACCCTAAACTGCACATCCCTGTGCACTGTGGGATAATTTAGCATGGCCAATCCACCCACTGTGGGACAATTTAGCATGGCCAATCCACCCTAACCTGCACATCCCTGGGCACTACGGGACAATTTAGCATGGCCAATCCACCTTAACCTTAACATCCCTGGGCACTATGGGACAGTTTAGCATGGCCAATCCACCCTAACCTGCACATCTCTGGGCACTGTGAGACAATTTAGCATGGCCAATCCACCCGAACCTGCACATCCCTGGGCACTATGGGACAATTTAGCATGGCCAATCCACCCTAACCTGCACATCCCTGGGCACTGTGGGATAATTTAGCATGGCCAACCCACCCGAGCTTGCACATCCCTGGGCACTGTGGGATAATTTAGCATGGCCAATTAACCCTAACCTGCACATCCCTGGGCACTGTGGGGCAATTTAGCATGGCCAATCCACCCTAACCTGCACACCCTGGGCACTCTGAGACAATTTAGCATGGCCAATCCACCTTAATTTGCACATCCCTGGGCACTATGGGACAATTTAGCATGGCCAATCTACCCTACCCTGCACATCCCAGGGCACTATGGGACAATTTAGCATGGCCAATTAACCCTAACCTGCACATCCCTGGGCACTGGGGGACAATTTAGCATGGCCAATCCACCCTAACCTGCACATCCCTGTGCACTATGGGACAATTTAGCATAGCCAATCCACCCTAACCTGCACATCCCTGTGCACTGTGGGATAATTTAGCATGGCCAATCCACCCACTGTGGGACAATTTAGCATGGCCAATCCACCCTAACTTGCACATCCCTGGGCACTGCGGGACAATTTAGCATGGCCAATCCACCCTAACCTGCACATCCCTGTGCACTGTGGGATAATTTAGCATGGCCAATCCACCCACTGTGGGACAATTTAGCATGGCCAATCCACCCTAACTTGCACATCCCTGGGCACTGCGGGACAATTTAGCATGGCCAATCCACCCTAACCTGCACATCCCTGGGCACTACGGGACAATTTAGCATGGCCAATCCACCCTAACCTGCACATCCCTGGGCACTACGGGACAATTTAGCATGGCCAATCCACCCTAACCTGCACATCCCTGGGCACTACGAGACAATTTAGCATGGCCAATCCACCCTAACCTGCACATCCCTGTGCACTGTGGGATAATTTAGCATGGCCAATCCACCCACTGTGGGACAATTTAGCATGGCCAATCCACCCTAACCTGCACATCCCTGGGCACTACGGGACAATTTAGCATGGCCAATCCACCTTAACCTTAACATCCCTGGGCACTATGGGACAGTTTAGCATGGCCAATCCACCCTAACCTGCACATCTCTGGGCACTGTGAGACAATTTAGCATGGCCAATCCACCCGAACCTGCACATCCCTGGGCACTATGGGACAATTTAGCATGGCCAATCCACCCTAACCTGCACATCCCTGGGCACTGTGGGATAATTTAGCATGGCCAACCCACCCGAGCTTGCACATCCCTGGGCACTGTGGGATAATTTAGCATGGCCAATTAACCCTAACCTGCACATCCCTGGGCACTGTGGGGCAATTTAGCATGGCCAATCCACCCTAACCTGCACACCCTGGGCACTCTGAGACAATTTAGCATGGCCAATCCACCTTAATTTGCACATCCCTGGGCACTATGGGACAATTTAGCATGGCCAATCTACCCTACCCTGCACATCCCAGGGCACTATGGGACAATTTAGCATGGCCAATTAACCCTAACCTGCACATCCCTGGGCACTGGGGGACAATTTAGCATAGCCAATCCACCCTAACCTGCACATCCCTGTGCACTATGGGACAATTTAGCATAGCCAATCCACCCTAACCTGCACATCCCTGTGCACTGTGGGATAATTTAGCATGGCCAATCCACCCACTGTGGGACAATTTAGCATGGCCAATCCACCCTAACTTGCACATCCCTGGGCACTGTGGGACAATTTAGCATGGCCAATCCACCCTAACCTGCACATCCCTGTGCACTGTGGGATAATTTAGCATGGCCAATCCACCCACTGTGGGACAATTTAGCATGGCCAATCCACCCTAACTTGCACATCCCTGGGCACTGCGGGACAATTTAGCATGGCCAATCCACCCTAACCTGCACATCCCTGGGCACTACGGGACAATTTAGCATGGCCAATCCACCCTAACCTGCACATCCCTGGGCACTACGGGACAATTTAGCATGGCCAATCCACCCTAACCTGCACATCCCTGGGCACTACGAGACAATTTAGCATGGCCAATCCACCCTAACCTGCACATCCCTGGGCACTGTGGGATAATTTAGCATGGCCAATCCACCCACTGTGGGACAATTTAGCATGGCCAATCCACCCTAACTGGCACATCCTTGGGCACTGTGGGACAATTTAGCATGGCCAATCCACCCTAACCTGCACATCCCTGGGCACTATGGGACAATTTAGCATGGCCAATCCACCCTAACCTACACATCCCTGGGCACTACGGGATAATTTAGCATGGGCAATCCACCCTAACCTGCACATCCCTGGGCACGACGGGATAATTTAGCATGGCCAATCCACCCTAACCTACACATCTCTGGGCACTATGGGACAAGTTAGCATGGCCAATCCACCCTAACCTGCTCATCCCTGGGCACGACGGGGCAATTTAGCATGGCCAATCCACCTTAACCTTCACATCCCTGGGCACTGCGTGACAATTTAGCATGGCCAATCCACCCTAACCTTCACCTCCCTGGACACTATGGGCCAGTTTAGCATGGCCAATCCAACCGAACCTGCACATCTCTGGGCACTGTGAGACAATTTAGCATGGCCAATCCACCCGAACCTGCACATCCCTGGGCACTGTTGGACAATTTAGCATGGCCAATCCACCCTAACCTGCACATCCGTGGGCACTGTGGTATAATTTAGCATGGCCAATTAACCCTAACTTGCACATCCCTGGGCACTGGGGGACAATTTAGCATGGCCAATCCACCCTAACCTGCACATCCCTGTGCACTGTGGGATAATTTAGCATGGCCAATTAACCCTAACTTGCACATCCTTGGGCACTGGGGGACAATTTAGCATAGCCAATCCACCCTAACCTGCACATCCCTGTGCACTATGGGACAATTTAGCATAGCCAATCCACCCTAACCTGCACATCCCTGTGCACTGTGGGATAATTTAGCATGGCCAATCCACCCACTGTGGGACAATTTAGCACGGCCAATCCACCCTAACTTGCACATCCTTGGGCACTATGGGACAATTTAGCATAGCCAATCCACCCTAAACTGCACATCCCTGTGCACTGTGGGATAATTTAGCATGGCCAATCCACCCACTGTGGGACAATTTAGCATGGCCAATCCACCCTAACCTGCACATCCCTGGGCACTACGGGACAATTTAGCATGGCCAATCCACCTTAACCTTAACATCCCTGGGCACTATGGGACAGTTTAGCATGGCCAATCCACCCTAACCTGCACATCTCTGGGCACTGTGAGACAATTTAGCATGGCCAATCCACCCGAACCTGCACATCCCTGGGCACTGTGGGACAATTTAGCATGGCCAATCCACCCTAACCTGCACATCCCTGGGCACTGTGGGATAATTTAGCATGGCCAACCCACCCAAACTTGCACATCCCTGGGCACTGTGGGATAATTTAGCATGGCCAATTAACCCTAACCTGCACATCCCTGGGCACTGTGGGGCAATTTAGCATGGCCAATCCACCCTAACCTGCACACCCTGGGCACTCTGAGACAATTTAGCATGGCCAATCCACCTTAATTTGCACATCCCTGGGCACTATGGGACAATTTAGCATGGCCAATCTACCCTACCCTGCACATCCCAGGGCACTATGGGACAATTTAGCATGGTCAATCCACCCTAACCTGCACACCCTGGGCACTCTGAGACAATTTAGCATGGCCAATTAACCCTAACCTGCACATCCCTGGGCACTGGGGGACAATTTAGCATAGCCAATCCACCCTAACCTGCACATCCCTGTGCACTATGGGACAATTTAGCATAGCCAATCCACCCTAACCTGCACATCCCTGTGCACTGTGGGATAATTTAGCATGGCCAATCCACCCTAACCTGCACATCCTTGGGCACTATGGGACAATTTAGCATGGCCAATCCACCCTAACCTACACATCCCTGGGCACTACGGGATAATTTAGCATGGGCAATCCACCCTAACCTGCACATCCCTGTGCACTATGGGACAATTTAGCATGGCCAATCCACCCTAACCTACACATCTCTGGGCACTATGGGACAAGTTAGCATGGCCAATCCACCCTAACCTGCTCATCCCTGGGCACGACGGGGCAATTTAGCATGGCCAATCCACCTTAACCTTCACATCCCTGGGCACTGCGTGACAATTTGGCATGGCCAATCCACCCTAACCTTCACCTCCCTGGACACTATGGGCCAGTTTAGCATGGCCAATCCAACCGAACCTGCACATCTCTGGGCACTGTGAGACAATTTAGCATGGCCAATCCACCCGAACCTGCACATCCCTGGGCACTGTGGGATAATTTAGCATGGCCAATTAATCCTAATCTGCACATCCCCGGGCCCTGTGGGACAATTTAGCATGGCCACTCCAACCTAACTTGCACATCCGTGGGCACTGTGGGATAATTTAGCATGGCCAATTAACCATAACCTGCACATCCCTGGGCACTGGGGGACAATTTAGCATGGCCAATCCACCCTAACCTGCACATCCCTGTGCACTGTGGGATAATTTAGCATGGCCAATCCACCCACTGTGGGACAATTTAGCATGGCCAATCCACCCTAACTTGCACATCCTTGGGCACTATGGGACAATTTAGCATGGCCAATCCACCCTAACCTGCACATCCCTGGGCACTACGGGACAATTTAGCATGGCCAATCCACCTTAACCTTAACATCCCTGGGCACTATGGGACAGTTTAGCATGGCCAATCCACCCTAACCTGCACATCTCTGTGCACTGTGAGACAATTTAGCATGGCCAATCCACCCGAACCTGCACATCCCTGGGCACTATGGGACAATTTAGCTTGGCCAATCCACCCTAACCTGCACATCCCTGGGCACTGTGGGATAATTTAGCATGGCCAACCCACCCTAACTTGCACATCCCTGGGCACTGTGGGATAATTTAGCATGGCCAATTAACCCTAACCTGCACATCCCTGGGCACTGTGGGGCAATTTAGCATGGCCAATCCACCCTAACCTGCACACCCTGGGCACTCTGAGACAATTTAGCATGGCCAATCCACCTTAATTTGCACATCCCTGGGCACTATGGGACAATTTAGCATGGCCAATCTACCCTACCCTGCACATCCCAGGGCACTATGGGACAATTTAGCATGGTCAATCCACCCTAACCTGCACACCCTGGGCACTCTGAGACAATTTAGCATGGCCAATCCACCCTAACTTGCACATCCCTGGGCACTGTGGGATAATTTAGCATGGCCAATCCACCCTAACCTGCACATCCCTGGGCACTGGGGGACAATTTAGCATAGCCAATCCACCCTAACCTGCACATCCCTTGCACTATGGGACAATTTAGCATAGCCAATCCACCCTAACCTGCACATCCCTGTGCACTGTGGGATAATTTAGCATGGCCAATCCACCCACTGTGGGACAATTTAGCATGGCCAATCCACCCTAACTTGCACATCCCTGGGCACTGCGGGACAATTTAGCATGGCCAATCCACCCTAACCTGCACATCCCTGGGCACTACGGGACAATTTAGCATGGCCAATCCACCCTAACCTGCACATCCCTGGGCACTACGGGACAATTTAGCATGGCCAATCCACCCTAACCTGCACATCCCTGGGCACTACGGGACAATTTAGCATGGCCAATCCACCCTAACCTGCACATCCCTGGGCACTGTGGGATAAGTTAGCATGGCCAATTAATCCTAATCTGCACATCCCTGTGCACTGTGGGATAATTTAGCATGGCTAATCCACCCACTGTGGGACAATTTAGCATGGCCAATCCACCCTAACTGGCACATCCTTGGGCACTATGGGACAGTTTAGCATGGCCAATCCACCCTAACCTGCACATCTCTGTGGACTGTGAGACAATTTAGCATGGCCAATCCACCCGAACCTGCACATCCCTGGGCACTATGGGTAATTTAGCATGGCCAATCCACTCTAACCTGCACATCCCTGGGCACTATGGGTAATTTAGCACAGGCAATCCACCCTAACCTGCACATCCCTGGGCACTATGGGACAATTTAGCATGGCCAATCCACCCTAACCTGCACATCCCTGGGCACTACGGGACAATTTAGCATGGCCAATCCACCCTAACCTGCACATCCCTGGGCACTACGGGACAATTTAGCATGGCCAATCCACCCTAACCTGCACATCCCTGGGCACTACTGGACAATTTAGCATGGCCAATCCACCCTAACCTGCACATCCCAGGGCACTACGGGACAATTTAGCATGGCCAATTAATCCTAATCTGCACATCCCTGTGCACTGTGGGATAATTTAGTATGGCCAATCCACCCACTGTGGGACAATTTAGCATGGCCAATCCACCCTAACCTGCACATCTCTGGGCACTGTGAGACAATTTAGCATGGCCAATCCACCCGAACCTGCACATCCCTGGGCACTATGGGACAATTTAGCGTGGCCAATCCACCCGAACCTGCACATCCCTGGGCACTATGGGTAATTTAGCATGGCCAATCCACTCTAACCTGCACATCCCTGGGCACTATGGGTAATTTAGCATGGGCAATCCACCCTAACCTGCACATCCCTGGGCACTATGGGACAATTTAGCATGGCCAATCCACCCTAACCTACACATCTCTGGGCACTATGGGACAAGTTAGCATGGCCAATCCATCCTAACCTGCTCATCCCTGGGCACGACGGGGCAATTTAGCATGGCCAATCCACCCTAACCTGCACATCCCTGTGCACTGTGGGATAATTTAGCATGGCCAATCCACCCACTGTGGGACAATTTAGCACGGCCAATCCACCCTAACTTGCACATCCTTGGGCACTATGGGACAATTTAGCATAGCCAATCCACCCTAAACTGCACATCCCTGTGCACTGTGGGATAATTTAGCATGGCCAATCCACCCACTGTGGGACAATTTAGCATGGCCAATCCACCCTAACCTGCACATCCCTGGGCACTACGGGACAATTTAGCATGGCCAATCCACCTTAACCTTAACATCCCTGGGCACTATGGGACAGTTTAGCATGGCCAATCCACCCTAACCTGCACATCTCTGGGCACTGTGAGACAATTTAGCATGGCCAATCCACCCGAACCTGCACATCCCTGGGCACTATGGGACAATTTAGCATGGCCAATCCACCCTAACCTGCACATCCCTGGGCACTGTGGGATAATTTAGCATGGCCAACCCACCCGAGCTTGCACATCCCTGGGCACTGTGGGATAATTTAGCATGGCCAATGAACCCTAACCTGCACATCCCTGGGCACTGTGGGGCAATTTAGCATGGCCAATCCACCCTAACCTGCACACCCTGGGCACTCTGAGACAATTTAGCATGGCCAATCCACCTTAATTTGCACATCCCTGGGCACTATGGGACAATTTAGCATGGCCAATCTACCCTACCCTGCACATCCCAGGGCACTATGGGACAATTTAGCATGGCCAATTAACCCTAACCTGCACATCCCTGGGCACTGGGGGACAATTTAGCATAGCCAATCCACCCTAACCTGCACATCCCTGTGCACTATGGGACAATTTAGCATAGCCAATCCACCCTAACCTGCACATCCCTGTGCACTGTGGGATAATTTAGCATGGCCAATCCACCCACTGTGGGACAATTTAGCATGGCCAATCCACCCTAACTTGCACATCCCTGGGCACTGCGGGACAATTTAGCATGGCCAATCCACCCTAACCTGCACATCCCTGGGCACTACGGGACAATTTAGCATGGCCAATCCACCCTAACCTGCACATCCCTGGGCACTACGGGACAATTTAGCATGGCCAATCCACCCTAACCTGCACATCCCTGGGCACTACGAGACAATTTAGCATGGCCAATCCACCCTAACCTGCACATCCCTGGGCACTGTGGGATAATTTAGCATGGCCAATCCACCCACTGTGGGACAATTTAGCATGGCCAATCCACCCTAACTGGCACATCCTTGGGCACTGTGGGATAATTTAGCATGGCCTATCCACCCACTGTGGGACAATTTAGCATGGCCAATCCACCCTAACCTGCACATCCCTGGGCACTATGGGACAATTTAGCATGGCCAATCCACCCGAACCTGCACATCCCTGGGCACTATGGGACAATTTAGCATGGCCAATCCACCCTAACCTACACATCCCTGGGCACTACGGGATAATTTAGCATGGGCAATCCACCCTAACCTGCACATCCCTGGGCACGACGGGATAATTTAGCATGGCCAATCCACCCTAACCTACACATCTCTGGGCACTATGGGACAAGTTAGCATGGCCAATCCACCCTAACCTGCTCATCCCTGGGCACGACGGGGCAATTTAGCATGGCCAATCCACCTTAACCTTCACATCCCTGGGCACTGCGTGACAATTTAGCATGGCCAATCCACCCTAACCTTCACCTCCCTGGACACTATGGGCCAGTTTAGCATGGCCAATCCAACCGAACCTGCACATCTCTGGGCACTGTGAGACAATTTAGCATGGCCAATCCACCCGAACCTGCACATCCCTGGGCACTGTTGGACAATTTAGCATGGCCAATCCACCCTAACCTGCACATCCGTGGGCACTGTGGTATAATTTAGCATGGCCAATTAACCCTAACTTGCACATCCCTGGGCACTGGGGGACAATTTAGCATGGCCAATCCACCCTAACCTGCACATCCCTGTGCACTGTGGGATAATTTAGCATGGCCAATTAACCCTAACTTGCACATCCCTGGGCACTGGGGGACAATTTAGCATAGCCAATCCACCCTAACCTGCACATCCCTGTGCACTATGGGACAATTTAGCATAGCCAATCCACCCTAACCTGCACATCCCTGTGCACTGTGGGATAATTTAGCATGGCCAATCCACCCACTGTGGGACAATTTAGCACGGCCAATCCACCCTAACTTGCACATCCTTGGGCACTATGGGACAATTTAGCATAGCCAATCCACCCTAAACTGCACATCCCTGTGCACTGTGGGATAATTTAGCATGGCCAATCCACCCACTGTGGGACAATTTAGCATGGCCAATCCACCCTAACCTGCACATCCCTGGGCACTACGGGACAATTTAGCATGGCCAATCCACCTTAACCTTAACATCCCTGGGCACTATGGGACAGTTTAGCATGGCCAATCCACCCTAACCTGCACATCTCTGGGCACTGTGAGACAATTTAGCATGGCCAATCCACCCGAACCTGCACATCCCTGGGCACTATGGGACAATTTAGCATGGCCAATCCACCCTAACCTGCACATCCCTGGGCACTGTGGGATAATTTAGCATGGCCAACCCACCCGAGCTTGCACATCCCTGGGCACTGTGGGATAATTTAGCATGGCCAATTAACCCTAACCTGCACATCCCTGGGCACTGTGGGGCAATTTAGCATGGCCAATCCACCCTAACCTGCACACCCTGGGCACTCTGAGACAATTTAGCATGGCCAATCCACCTTAATTTGCACATCCCTGGGCACTATGGGACAATTTAGCATGGCCAATCTACCCTACCCTGCACATCCCAGGGCACTATGGGACAATTTAGCATGGCCAATTAACCCTAACCTGCACATCCCTGGGCACTGGGGGACAATTTAGCATAGCCAATCCACCCTAACCTGCACATCCCTGTGCACTATGGGACAATTTAGCATAGCCAATCCACCCTAACCTGCACATCCCTGTGCACTGTGGGATAATTTAGCATGGCCAATCCACCCACTGTGGGACAATTTAGCATGGCCAATCCACCCTAACTTGCACATCCCTGGGCACTGCGGGACAATTTAGCATGGCCAATCCACCCTAACCTGCACATCCCTGGGCACTACGGGACAATTTAGCATGGCCAATCCACCCTAACCTGCACATCCCTGGGCACTATGGGTAATTTAGCATGGCCAATCCAGTCTAACCTGCACATCCCTGGGCACTATGGGTAATTTAGCACAGGCAATCCACCCTAACCTGCACATCCCTGGGCACTATGGGACAATTTAGCATGGCCAATCCACCCTAACCTACACATCTCTGGGCACTGCGTGACAATTTAGCATGGCCAATCCACCCTAACCTTCACCTCCCTGGACACTATGGGCCAGTTTAGCATGGCCAATCCAACCGAACCTGCACATCTCTGGGCACTGTGAGACAATTTAGCATGGCCAATCCATCCTAACCTGCTCATCCCTGGGCACGACGGGGCAATTTAGCATGGCCAATCCACCTTAACCTTCACATCCCTGGGCACTGCGTGACAATTTAGCATGGCCAATCCACCCTAACCTTCACCTCCCTGGACACTATGGGCCAGTTTAGCATGGCCAATCCAACCGAACCTGCACATCTCTGGGCACTGTGAGACAACTTAGCATGGCCAATCCACCCGAACCTGCACATCCCTGGGCACTGTTGGACAATTTAGCATGGCCAATCCACCCTAACCTGCACATCCCTGGGCACTGTGGGATAATTTAGCATGGCCAATTAATCCTAATCTGCACATCCCCGGGCCCTGTGGGACAATTTAGTATGGCCACTCCAACCTAACTTGCACATCCGTGGGCACTGTGGGATAATGTAGCATGGCCAATTACCCCTAACCTGCACATCCCTGGGCACTGGGGGACAATTTAGCATGGCCAATCCACCCACTGTGGGACAATTTAGCATGGCCAATCCACCCTAACTTGCACATCCTTGGGCACTATGGGACAATTTAGCATGGCCAATCCACCCTAACCTGCACATCCCTGGGCACTGTGGGGCAATTTAGCATGGCCAATCCACCCTAACCTGCACACCCTGGGCACTCTGAGACAATTTAGCATGGCCAATCCACCTTAATTTGCACATCCCTGGGCACTATGGGACAATTTAGCATGGCCAATCTACCCTACCCTGCACATCCCAGGGCACTATGGGACAATTTAGCATGGTCAATCCACCCTAACCTGCACACCCTGGGCACTCTGAGACAATTTAGCATGGCCAATTAACCCTAACCTGCACATCCCTGGGCACTGGGGGACAATTTAGCATAGCCAATCCACCCTAACCTGCACATCCCTGTGCACTATGGGACAATTTAGCATAGCCAATCCACCCTAACCTGCACATCCCTGTGCACTGTGGGATAATTTAGCATGGCCAATCCACCCGAACCTGCACATCCTTGGGCACTATGGGACAATTTAGCATGGCCAATCCACCCTAACCTACACATCCCTGGGCACTACGGGATAATTTAGCATGGGCAATCCACCCTAACCTGCACATCCCTGTGCACTATGGGACAATTTAGCATGGCCAATCCACCCTAACCTACACATCTCTGGGCACTATGGGACAAGTTAGCATGGCCAATCCACCCTAACCTGCTCATCCCTGGGCACGACGGGGCAATTTAGCATGGCCAATCCACCTTAACCTTCACATCCCTGGGCACTGCGTGACAATTTGGCATGGCCAATCCACCCTAACCTTCACCTCCCTGGACACTATGGGCCAGTTTAGCATGGCCAATCCAACCGAACCTGCACATCTCTGGGCACTGTGAGACAATTTAGCATGGCCAATCCACCCGAACCTGCACATCCCTGGGCACTGTGGGATAATTTAGCATGGCCAATTAATCCTAATCTGCACATCCCCGGGCCCTGTGGGACAATTTAGCATGGCCACTCCAACCTAACTTGCACATCCGTGGGCACTGTGGGATAATTTAGCATGGCCAATTAACCATAACCTGCACATCCCTGGGCACTGGGGGACAATTCAGCATGGCCAATCCACCCTAACCTGCACATCCCTGTGCACTGTGGGATAATTTAGCATGGCCAATCCACCCACTGTGGGACAATTTAGCATGGCCAATCCACCCTAACTTGCACATCCTTGGGCACTATGGGACAATTTAGCATGGCCAATCCACCCTAACCTGCACATCCCTGGGCACTACGGGACAATTTAGCATGGCCAATCCACCTTAACCTTAACATCCCTGGGCACTATGGGACAGTTTAGCATGGCCAATCCACCCTAACCTGCACATCTCTGTGCACTGTGAGACAATTTAGCATGGCCAATCCACCCGAACCTGCACATCCCTGGGCACTATGGGACAATTTAGCTTGGCCAATCCACCCTAACCTGCACATCCCTGGGCACTGTGGGATAATTTAGCATGGCCAACCCACCCTAACTTGCACATCCCTGGGCACTGTGGGATAATTTAGCATGGCCAATTAACCCTAACCTGCACATCCCTGGGCACTGTGGGGCAATTTAGCATGGCCAATCCACCCTAACCTGCACACCCTGGGCACTCTGAGACAATTTAGCATGGCCAATCCACCTTAATTTGCACATCCCTGGGCACTATGGGACAATTTAGCATGGCCAATCTACCCTACCCTGCACATCCCAGGGCACTATGGGACAATTTAGCATGGTCAATCCACCCTAACCTGCACACCCTGGGCACTCTGAGACAATTTAGCATGGCCAATCCACCCTAACTTGCACATCCCTGGGCACTGTGGGATAATTTAGCATGGCCAATCCACCCTAACCTGCACATCCCTGGGCACTGGGGGACAATTTAGCATAGCCAATCCACCCTAACCTGCACATCCCTTGCACTATGGGACAATTTAGCATAGCCAATCCACCCTAACCTGCACATCCCTGTGCACTGTGGGATAATTTAGCATGGCCAATCCACCCACTGTGGGACAATTTAGCATGGCCAATCCACCCTAACTTGCACATCCCTGGGCACTGCGGGACAATTTAGCATGGCCAATCCACCCTAACCTGCACATCCCTGGGCACTACGGGACAATTTAGCATGGCCAATCCACCCTAACCTGCACATCCCTGGGCACTACGGGACAATTTAGCATGGCCAATCCACCCTAACCTGCACATCCCTGGGCACTACGGGACAATTTAGCATGGCCAATCCACCCTAACCTGCACATCCCTGGGCACTGTGGGATAAGTTAGCATGGCCAATTAATCCTAATCTGCACATCCCTGTGCACTGTGGGATAATTTAGCATGGCTAATCCACCCACTGTGGGACAATTTAGCATGGCCAATCCACCCTAACTGGCACATCCTTGGGCACTATGGGACAGTTTAGCATGGCCAATCCACCCTAACCTGCACATCTCTGTGGACTGTGAGACAATTTAGCATGGCCAATCCACCCGAACCTGCACATCCCTGGGCACTATGGGTAATTTAGCATGGCCAATCCACCCTAACCTGCACATCCCTGGGCACTATGGGTAATTTAGCACAGGCAATCCACCCTAACCTGCACATCCCTGGGCACTATGGGACAATTTAGCATGGCCAATCCACCCTAACCTGCACATCCCTGGGCACTACGGGACAATTTAGCATGGCCAATCCACCCTAACCTGCACATCCCTGGGCACTACGGGACAATTTAGCATGGCCAATCCACCCTAACCTGCACATCCCTGGGCACTACTGGACAATTTAGCATGGCCAATCCACCCTAACCTGCACATCCCTGGGCACTACGGGACAATTTAGCATGGCCAATTAATCCTAATCTGCACATCCCTGTGCACTGTGGGATAATTTAGTATGGCCAATCCACCCACTGTGGGACAATTTAGCATGGCCAATCCACCCTAACCTGCACATCTCTGGGCACTGTGAGACAATTTAGCATGGCCAATCCACCCGAACCTGCACATCCCTGGGCACTATGGGACAATTTAGCGTGGCCAATCCACCCTAACCTGCACATCCCTGGGCACTATGGGTAATTTAGCATGGCCAATCCACTCTAACCTGCACATCCCTGGGCACTATGGGTAATTTAGCATGGGCAATCCACCCTAACCTGCACATCCCTGGGCACTATGGGACAATTTAGCATGGCCAATCCACCCTAACCTACACATCTCTGGGCACTATGGGACAAGTTAGCATGGCCAATCCATCCTAACCTGCTCATCCCTGGGCACGACGGGGCAATTTAGCATGGCCAATCCACCTTAACCTTCACATCCCTGGGCACTGCGTGACAATTTAGCATGGCCAATCCACCCTAACCTTCACCTCCCTGGACACTATGGGCCAGTTTAGCATGGCCAATCCAACCGAACCTGCACATCTCTGGGCACTGTGAGACAATTTAGCATGGCCAATCCACCTGAACCTGCACATCCCTGGGCACTGTTGGACAATTTAGCATGGCCAATCCACCCTAACCTGCACATCCCTGGGCACTGTGGGATAAGTTAGCATGGCCAATTAATCCTAATCTGCACGTCCCCGGGCCCTGTGGGACAATTTAGCATGGCCACTCCAACCTAACTTGCACATCCGTGGGCACTGTGGGATAATGTAGCATGGCCAATTAACCCTAACCTGCACATCCCTGGGCACTGGGGGACAATTTAGCATAGCCAATCCACCCTAACCTGCACATCCCTGTGCACTGTGGGATAATTTAGCATGGCCAATCCACCCACTGTGGGACAATTTAGCACGGCCAATCCACCCTAACTTGCACATCCTTGGGCACTATGGGACAATTTAGCATAGCCAATCCACCCTAAACTGCACATCCCTGTGCACTGTGGGATAATTTAGCATGGCCAATCCACCCACTGTGGGACAATTTAGCATGGCCAATCCACCCTAACCTGCACATCCCTGGGCACTACGGGACAATTTAGCATGGCCAATCCACCTTAACCTTAACATCCCTGGGCACTATGGGACAGTTTAGCATGGCCAATCCACCCTAACCTGCACATCTCTGGGCACTGTGAGACAATTTAGCATGGCCAATCCACCCGAACCTGCACATCCCTGGGCACTATGGGACAATTTAGCATGGCCAATCCACCCTAACCTGCACATCCCTGGGCACTGTGGGATAATTTAGCATGGCCAACCCACCCGAGCTTGCACATCCCTGGGCACTGTGGGATAATTTAGCATGGCCAATTAACCCTAACCTGCACATCCCTGGGCACTGTGGGGCAATTTAGCATGGCCAATCCACCCTAACCTGCACACCCTGGGCACTCTGAGACAATTTAGCATGGCCAATCCACCTTAATTTGCACATCCCTGGGCACTATGGGACAATTTAGCATGGCCAATCTACCCTACCCTGCACATCCCAGGGCACTATGGGACAATTTAGCATGGCCAATTAACCCTAACCTGCACATCCCTGGGCACTGGGGGACAATTTAGCATAGCCAATCCACCCTAACCTGCACATCCCTGTGCACTATGGGACAATTTAGCATAGCCAATCCACCCTAACCTGCACATCCCTGTGCACTGTGGGATAATTTAGCATGGCCAATCCACCCACTGTGGGACAATTTAGCATGGCCAATCCACCCTAACTTGCACATCCCTGGGCACTGCGGGACAATTTAGCATGGCCAATCCACCCTAACCTGCACATCCCTGGGCACTACGGGACAATTTAGCATGGCCAATCCACCCTAACCTGCACATCCCTGGGCACTACGGGACAATTTAGCATGGCCAATCCACCCTAACCTGCACATCCCTGGGCACTACGAGACAATTTAGCATGGCCAATCCACCCTAACCTGCACATCCCTGGGCACTGTGGGATAATTTAGCATGGCCAATCCACCCACTGTGGGACAATTTAGCATGGCCAATCCACCCTAACTGGCACATCCTTGGGCACTGTGGGATAATTTAGCATGGCCTATCCACCCACTGTGGGACAATTTAGCATGGCCAATCCACCCTAACCTGCACATCCCTGGGCACTATGGGACAATTTAGCATGGCCAATCCACCCGAACCTGCACATCCCTGGGCACTATGGGACAATTTAGCATGGCCAATCCACCCTAACCTACACATCCCTGGGCACTACGGGATAATTTAGCATGGGCAATCCACCCTAACCTGCACATCCCTGGGCACGACGGGATAATTTAGCATGGCCAATCCACCCTAACCTACACATCTCTGGGCACTATGGGACAAGTTAGCATGGCCAATCCACCCTAACCTGCTCATCCCTGGGCACGACGGGGCAATTTAGCATGGCCAATCCACCTTAACCTTCACATCCCTGGGCACTGCGTGACAATTTAGCATGGCCAATCCACCCTAACCTTCACCTCCCTGGACACTATGGGCCAGTTTAGCATGGCCAATCCAACCGAACCTGCACATCTCTGGGCACTGTGAGACAATTTAGCATGGCCAATCCACCCGAACCTGCACATCCCTGGGCACTGTTGGACAATTTAGCATGGCCAATCCACCCTAACCTGCACATCCGTGGGCACTGTGGTATAATTTAGCATGGCCAATTAACCCTAACTTGCACATCCCTGGGCACTGGGGGACAATTTAGCATGGCCAATCCACCCTAACCTGCACATCCCTGTGCACTGTGGGATAATTTAGCATGGCCAATTAACCCTAACTTGCACATCCTTGGGCACTGGGGGACAATTTAGCATAGCCAATCCACCCTAACCTGCACATCCCTGTGCACTATGGGACAATTTAGCATAGCCAATCCACCCTAACCTGCACATCCCTGTGCACTGTGGGATAATTTAGCATGGCCAATCCACCCACTGTGGGACAATTTAGCACGGCCAATCCACCCTAACTTGCACATCCTTGGGCACTATGGGACAATTTAGCATAGCCAATCCACCCTAAACTGCACATCCCTGTGCACTGTGGGATAATTTAGCATGGCCAATCCACCCACTGTGGGACAATTTAGCATGGCCAATCCACCCTAACCTGCACATCCCTGGGCACTACGGGACAATTTAGCATGGCCAATCCACCTTAACCTTAACATCCCTGGGCACTATGGGACAGTTTAGCATGGCCAATCCACCCTAACCTGCACATCTCTGGGCACTGTGAGACAATTTAGCATGGCCAATCCACCCGAACCTGCACATCCCTGGGCACTATGGGACAATTTAGCATGGCCAATCCACCCTAACCTGCACATCCCTGGGCACTGTGGGATAATTTAGCATGGCCAACCCACCCGAGCTTGCACATCCCTGGGCACTGTGGGATAATTTAGCATGGCCAATTAACCCTAACCTGCACATCCCTGGGCACTGTGGGGCAATTTAGCATGGCCAATCCACCCTAACCTGCACACCCTGGGCACTCTGAGACAATTTAGCATGGCCAATCCACCTTAATTTGCACATCCCTGGGCACTATGGGACAATTTAGCATGGCCAATCTACCCTACCCTGCACATCCCAGGGCACTATGGGACAATTTAGCATGGCCAATTAACCCTAACCTGCACATCCCTGGGCACTGGGGGACAATTTAGCATAGCCAATCCACCCTAACCTGCACATCCCTGTGCACTATGGGACAATTTAGCATAGCCAATCCACCCTAACCTGCACATCCCTGTGCACTGTGGGACAATTTAGCATGGCCAATCCACCCTAACTTGCACATCCCTGGGCACTGCGGGACAATTTAGCATGGCCAATCCACCCTAACCTGCACATCCCTGGGCACTACGGGACAATTTAGCATGGCCAATCCACCCTAACCTGCACATCCCTGGGCACTACGGGACAATTTAGCATGGCCAATCCACCCTAACCTGCACATCCCTGGGCACTACGAGACAATTTAGCATGGCCAATCCACCCTAACCTGCACATCCCTGGGCACTGTGGGATAATTTAGCATGGCCAATCCACCCACTGTGGGACAATTTAGCATGGCCAATCCACCCTAACTGGCACATCCTTGGGCACTGTGGGATAATTTAGCATGGCCTATCCACCCACTGTGGGACAATTTAGCATGGCCAATCCACCCTAACCTGCACATCCCTGGGCACTATGGGACAATTTAGCATGGCCAATCCACCCGAACCTGCACATCCCTGGGCACTATGGGACAATTTAGCATGGCCAATCCACCCTAACCTACACATCCCTGGGCACTACGGGATAATTTAGCATGGCAATCCACCCTAACCTGCACATCCCTGGGCACGACGGGATAATTTAGCATGGCCAATCCACCCTAACCTACACATCTCTGGGCACTATGGGACAAGTTAGCATGGCCAATCCACCCTAACCTGCTCATCCCTGGGCACGACGGGGCAATTTAGCATGGCCAATCCACCTTAACCTTCACATCCCTGGGCACTGCGTGACAATTTAGCATGGCCAATCCACCCTAACCTTCACCTCCCTGGACACTATGGGCCAGTTTAGCATGGCCAATCCAACCGAACCTGCACATCTCTGGGCACTGTGAGACAATTTAGCATGGCCAATCCACCCGAACCTGCACATCCCTGGGCACTGTTGGACAATTTAGCATGGCCAATCCACCCTAACCTGCACATCCGTGGGCACTGTGGTATAATTTAGCATGGCCAATTAACCCTAACTTGCACATCCCTGGGCACTGGGGGACAATTTAGCATGGCCAATCCACCCTAACCTGCACATCCCTGTGCACTGTGGGATAATTTAGCATGGCCAATTAACCCTAACTTGCACATCCCTGGGCACTGGGGGACAATTTAGCATAGCCAATCCACCCTAACCTGCACATCCCTGTGCACTATGGGACAATTTAGCATAGCCAATCCACCCTAACCTGCACATCCCTGTGCACTGTGGGATAATTTAGCATGGCCAATCCACCCACTGTGGGACAATTTAGCATGGCCAATCCACCCTAACTTGCACATCCCTGGGCACTGTGGGATAATTTAGCATGGCCAATCCACCCTAACCTGCACATCCCTGGGCACTACGGGACAATTTAGCATGGCCAATCCAACCTAACCTGCACATCCCTGGGCACTACGAGACAATTTAGCATGGCCAATCCACCCTAACCTGCATATCCCTGGGCACTGTGGGATAATTTAGCATGGCCAATCCACCCACTGTGGGACAATTTAGCATGGCCAATCCACCCTAACTGGCACATCCTTGGGCACTGTGGGATAATTTAGCATGGCCTATCCACCCACTGTGGGACAATTTAGCATGGCCAATCCACCCTAACCTGCACATCCCTGGGCACTATGGGACAATTTAGCATGGCCAATCCACCCGAACCTGCACATCCTTGGGCACTATGGGACAATTTAGCATGGCCAATCCACCCTAACCTACACATCTCTGGGCACTACGGGATAATTTAGCATGGGCAATCCACCCTAACCTGCACGTCCCTGGGCACTATGGGATAATTTAGCATGGCCAATCCACCCTAACCGACACATCTCTGGGCACTATGGGACAAGTTAGCATGGCCAATCCACCCTAACCTGCTCATCCCTGGGCACGACGGGGCAATTTAGCATGGCCAATCCACCTTAACCTTCACATCCCTGGGCACTGCGTGACAATTTAGCATGGCCAATCCACCCTAACCTTCACCTCCCTGGACACTATGGGCCAGTTTAGCATGGCCAATCCAACCGAACCTGCACATCTCTGGGCACTGTGAGACAATTTAGCATGGCCAATCCACCCGAACCTGCACATCCCTGGGCACTACGGGACAATTTAGCATGGCCAATCCACCCTAACCAGCACATCCGTGGGCACTGTGGGATAATTTAGCATGGCCAATTAACCCTAACTTGCACATCCCTGGGCAGTGGGGGACAATTTAGCATGGCCAATCCACCCTAACCTGCACATCCCTGGGCACTGTGGGATAATTTAGCATGGCCAATCCACCCACTGTGGGACAATTTAGCATGGCCAATCCACCCTAACTTGCACATCCTTGGGCACTATGGGACAATTTAGCATGGCCAATCCACCCTAACCTGCACATCCCTGGGCACTACGGGACAATTTAGCATGGCCAATCCACCTTAACCTTAACATCCCTGGGCACTATGATACAGTTTAGCATGGCCAATCCACCCTAACCTGCACATCTCTGGGCACTGTGAGACAATTTAGCATGGCCAATCCACCCTAACCTGCACACCCTGGGCACTCTGAGACAATTTAGCATGGCCAATCCACCTTAATTTGCACATCCCTGGGCACTATGGGACAATTTAGCATGGCCAATTAACCCTAACCTGCACATCCCTGGGCACTGGGGGACAATTTAGCATAGCCAATCCACCCTAACCTGCACATCCCTGTGCACTATGGGACAATTTAGCATAGCCAATCCACCCTAACCTGCACATCCCTGTGCACTGTGGGATAATTTAGCATGGCCAATCCACCCACTGTGGGACAATTTAGCATGGCCAATCCACCCTAACTTGCACATCCCTGGGCACTGCGGGACAATTTAGCATGGCCAATCCACCCTAACCTGCACATCCCTGGGCACTACGGGACAATTTAGCATGGCCAATCCACCCTAACCTGCACATCCCTGGGCACTACGGGACAATTTAGCATGGCCAATCCACCCTAACCTGCACATCCCTGGGCACTACGAGACAATTTAGCATGGCCAATCCACCCTAACCTGCACATCCCTGGGCACTGTGGGATAATTTAGCATGGCCAATCCACCCACTGTGGGACAATTTAGCATGGCCAATCCACCCTAACTGGCACATCCTTGGGCACTGTGAGATAATTTAGCATGGCCTATCCACCCACTGTGGGACAATTTAGCATGGCCAATCCACCCTAACCTGCACATCCCTGGGCACTATGGGACAATTTAGCATGGCCAATCCACCCGAACCTGCACATCCCTGGGCACTATGGGACAATTTAGCATGGCCAATCCACCCTAACCTACACATCCCTGGGCACTACGGGATAATTTAGCATGGGCAATCCACCCTAACCTGCACATCCCTGGGCACGACGGGATAATTTAGCATGGCCAATCCACCCTAACCTACACATCTCTGGGCACTATGGGACAAGTTAGCATGGCCAATCCACCCTAACCTGCTCATCCCTGGGCACGACGGGGCAATTTAGCATGGCCAATCCACCTTAACCTTCACATCCCTGGGCACTGCGTGACAATTTAGCATGGCCAATCCACCCTAACCTTCACCTCCCTGGACACTATGGGCCAGTTTAGCATGGCCAATCCAACCAAACCTGCACATCTCTGGGCACTGTGAGACAATTTAGCATGGCCAATCCACCCGAACCTGCACATCCCTGGGCACTGTTGGACAATTTAGCATGGCCAATCCACCCTAACCTGCACATCCGTGGGCACTGTGGTATAATTTAGCATGGCCAATTAACCCTAACTTGCACATCCCTGGGCACTGGGGGACAATTTAGCATGGCCAATCCACCCTAACCTGCACATCCCTGTGCACTGTGGGATAATTTAGCATGGCCAATTAACCCTAACTTGCACATCCCTGGGCACTGGGGGACAATTTAGCATAGCCAATCCACCCTAACCTGCACATCCCTGTGCACTATGGGACAATTTAGCATAGCCAATCCACCCTAAACTGCACATCCCTGTGCACTGTGGGACAATTTAGCATGGCCAACCCACCCTAACTTGCACATCCCTGGGCACTGTGGGATAATTTAGCATGGCCAATGAACCCTAACCTGCACATCCCTGGGCACTGTGGGGCAATTTAGCATGGCCAATCCACCCTAACCTGCACACCCTGGGCACTCTGACACAATTTAGCATGGCCAATCCACCTTAATTTGCACATCCCTGGGCACTATGGGACAATTTAGCATGGCCAATCTACCCTACCCTGCACATCCCAGGGCACGATGGGACAATTTAGCATGGTCAATCCACCCTAACCTGCACACCCTGGGCACTCTGAGACAATTTAGCATGGCCAATTAACCCTAACCTGCACATCCCTGGGCACTGGGGGACAATTTAGCATAGCCAATCCACCCTAACCTGCACATCCCTGTGCACTGTGGGATAATTTAGCATGGCCAATTAATCCTAATCTGCACATCCCCGGGCCCTGTGGGACAATTTCGCATGGCCAATCCACCCTAACCTGCACATCCCTGGGCACTACAGGACAATTTAGCATGGCCAATCCACCTTATCCGTAACATCCCTGGGCACTATGGGACAGTTTAGCATGGCCAATCCACCCTAACCTGCACATCTCTGGGCACTGTGAGACAATTTAGAATGGCCAATCCACCCGAACCTGCACATCCCTGGGCACTGTGGGATAATTTAGCATGGCCAATTAACCCTAACCTGCACATCCCTGGGCACTGTGGGATAATTTAGCATGGCCAACCCACCCTAACTTGCACATCCCTGGGCACTGTGGGATAATGTAGCATGGCCAATTAACCCTAACCTGCACATCCCTGGGCACTTTGGGGCAATTTAGCATGGCCAATCCACCCTAACCTGCACACCCTGGGCACTCTGAGACAATTTAGCATGGCCAATCGACCTTAATTTGCACATCCCTGGGCACTATGGGACAATTTAGCATGGCCAATCTACCCTACCCTGCACATCCCAGGGCACTATGGGACAATTTAGCATGGTCAATCCACCCTAACCTGCACACCCTGGGCACTCTGAGACAATTTAGCATGGCCAATTAACCCTAACCTGCACATCCCTGGGCACTGGGGGACAATTTAGCATAGCCAATCCACCCTAACCTGCACATCCCTGTGCACTATGGGACAATTTAGCATAGCCAATCCACCCTAACCTGCACATCCCTGTGCACTGTGGGATAATTTAGCATGGCCAATCCACCCACTGTGGGACAATTTAGCATGGCCAATCCACCCTAACTTGCACATCCCTGGGCACTGCGGGACAATTTAGCATGGCCAATCCACCCTAACCTGCACATCCCTGGGCACTACGGGACAATTTAGCATGGCCAATCCACCCTAACCTGCACATCCCTGGGCACTACGGGACAATTTAGCATGGCCAATCCACCCTAACCTGCACATCCCTGGGCACTTTGGGATAATTTAGCATGGCCAATCCACCCTAACTGGCACATCCTTGGGCACTGTGGGATAATTTAGCATGGCCAATCCACCCACTGTGGGACAATTTAGCATGGCCAATCCACCCTAACCTGCACATCCCTGGGCACTATGGGACAATTTAACATGGCCAATCCACCCGAACCTGCACATCCTTGGGCACTATGGGACAATTTAGCATGGCCAATCCACCCTAACCTACACATCCCTGGGCACTACGGGATAATTTAGCATGGGCAATCCACCCTAACCTGCACATCCCTGGGCACTATGGGACAATTTAGCATGGCCAATCCACCCTAACCTACACATCTCTGGGCACTATGGGACAAGTTAGCATGGCCAATCCACCCTAACCTGCTCATCCCTGGGCACGACGGGGCAATTTAGCATGGCCAATCCACCTTAACCTTCACATCCCTGGGCACTGCGTGACAATTTAGCATGGCCAATCCACCCTAACCTTCACCTCCCTGGACACTATGGGCCAGTTTAGCATGGCCAATCCAACCGAACCTGCACATCTCTGGGCACTGTGAGACAATTTAGCATGGCCAATCCACCCGAACCTGCACATCCCTGGGCACTGTTGGACAATTTAGCATGGCCAATCCACCCTAACCTGCACATCCGTGGGCACTGTGGTATAATTTAGCATGGCCAATTAACCCTAACTTGCACATCCCTGGGCACTGGGGGACAATTTAGCATGGCCAATCCACCCTAACCTGCACATCCCTGTGCACTGTGGGATAATTTAGCATGGCCAATTAACCCTAACTTGCACATCCCTGGGCACTGGGGGACAATTTAACATAGCCAATCCACCCTAACCTGCACATCCCTGTGCACTATGGGACAATTTAGCATAGCCAATCCACCCTAAAGTGCACATCCCTGTGCACTGTGGGATAATTTAGCATGGCCAATCCACCCACTGTGGGACAATTTAGCATGGCCAATCCACCCTAACTTGCACATCCCTGGGCACTGTGGGATAATTTAGCATGGCCAATCCACCCTAACCTGCACATCCCTGGGCACTACGGGACAATTTAGCATGGCCAATCCACCCTAACCTGCACATCCCTGGGCACTACGAGACAATTTAGCATGGCCAATCCACCCTAACCTGCACATCCCTGGGCACTGTGGGATAATTTAGCATGGCCAATCCACCCACTGTGGGACAATTTAGCATGGCCAATCCACCCTAACTGGCACATCCTTGGGCACTGTGGGATAATTTAGCATGGCCTATCCACCCACTGTGGGACAATTTAGCATGGCCAATCCACCCTAACCTGCACATCCCTGGGCACTATGGGACAATTTAGCATGGCCAATCCACCCGAACCTGCACATCCTTGGGCACTATGGGACAATTTAGCATGGCCAATCCACCCTAACCTACACATCCCTGGGCACTACGGGATAATTTAGCATGGGCAATCCACCCTAACCTGCACGTCCCTGGGCACTATGGGATAATTTAGCATGGCCAATCCACCCTAACCGACACATCTCTGGGCACTATGGGACAAGTTAGCATGGCCAATCCACCCTAACCTGCTCATCCCTGGGCACGACGGGGTAATTTATCATGGCCAATCCACCTTAACCTTCACATCCCTGGGCACTGCGTGACAATTTAGCATGGCCAATCCACCCTAACCTTCACCTCCCTGGACACTATGGGCCAGTTTAGCATGGCCAATCCAACCGAACCTGCACATCTCTGGGCACTGTGAGACAATTTAGCATGGCCAATCCACCCGAACCTGCACATCCCTGGGCACTGTTGGACAATTTAGCATGGCCAATCCACCCTAACCAGCACATCCGTGGGCACTGTGGGATAATTTAGCATGGCCAATTAACCCTAACTTGCACATCCCTGGGCAGTGGGGGACAATTTAGCATGGCCAATCCACCCTAACCTGCACATCCCTGGGCACTGTGGGATAATTTAGCATGGCCAATCCACCCACTGTGGGACAATTTAGCATGGCCAATCCACCCTAACTTGCACATCCTTGGGCACTATGGGACAATTTAGCATGGCCAATCCACCCTAACCTGCACATCCCTGGGCACTACGGGACAATTTAGCATGGCCAATCCACCTTAACCTTAACATCCCTGGGCACTATGGGACAGTTTAGCATGGCCAATCCACCCTAACCTGCACATCTCTGGGCACTGTGAGACAATTTAGCATGGCCAATCCACCCGAACCTGCACATCCCTGGGCACTATGGGACAATTTAGCATGGCCAATCCACCCTAACCTGCACATCCCTGGGCACTGTGGGATAATTTAGCATGGCCAACCCACCCTAACTTGCACATCCCTGGGCACTGTGGGATAATTTAGCATGGCCAATTAACCCTAACCTGCACATCCCTGGGCACTGTGGGGCAATTTAGCATGGCCAATCCACCCTAACCTGCACACCCTGGGCACTCTGACACAATTTAGCATGGCCAATCCACCTTAATTTGCACATCCCTGGGCACTATGGGACAATTTAGCATGGCCAATCTACCCTACCCTGCACATCCCAGGGCACGATGGGACAATTTAGCATGGTCAATCCACCCTAACCTGCACACCCTGGGCACTCTGAGACAATTTAGCATGGCCAATTAACCCTAACCTGCACATCCCTGGGCACTGGGGGACAATTTAGCATAGCCAATCCACCCTAACCTGCACATCCCTGTGCACTGTGGGATAATTTAGCATGGCCAATTAATCCTAATCTGCACATGCCCGGGCCCTGTGGGACAATTTCGCATGGCCAATCCACCCTAACCTGCACATCCCTGGGCACTACAGGACAATTTAGCATGGCCAATCCACCTTATCCGTAACATCCCTGGGCACTATGGGACAGTTTAGCATGGCCAATCCACCCTAACCTGCACATCTCTGGGCACTGTGAGACAATTTAGAATGGCCAATCCACCCGAACCTGCACATCCCTGGGCACTGTGGGATAATTTAGCATGGCCAATTAACCCTAACCTGCACATCCCTGGGCACTGTGGGATAATTTAGCATGGCCAACCCACCCTAACTTGCACATCCCTGGGCACTGTGGGATAATGTAGCATGGCCAATTAACCCTAACCTGCACATCCCTGGGCACTGTGGGGCAATTTAGCATGGCCAATCCACCCTAACCTGCACACCCTGGGCACTCTGAGACAATTTAGCATGGCCAATCGACCTTAATTTGCACATCCCTGGGCAGTATGGGACAATTTAGCATGGCCAATCTACCCTACCCTGCACATCCCAGGGCACTATGGGACAATTTAGCATGGTCAATCCACCCTAACCTGCACACCCTGGGCACTCTGAGACAATTTAGCATGGCCAATTAACCCTAACCTGCACATCCCTGGGCACTGGGGGACAATTTAGCATAGCCAATCCACCCTAACCTGCACATCCCTGTGCACTATGGGACAATTTAGCATAGCCAATCCACCCTAACCTGCACATCCCTGTGCACTGTGGGATAATTTAGCATGGCCAATCCACCCACTGTGGGACAATTTAGCATGGCCAATCCACCCTAACTTGCACATCCCTGGGCACTGCGGGACAATTTAGCATGGCCAATCCACCCTAACCTGCACATCCCTGGGCACTACGGGACAATTTAGCATGGCCAATCCACCCTAACCTGCACATCCCTGGGCACTACGGGACAATTTAGCATGGCCAATCCACCCTAACCTGCACATCCCTGGGCACTGTGGGATAATTTAGCATGGCCAATCCACCCTAACTGGCACATCCTTGGGCACTGTGGGATAATTTAGCATGGCCAATCCACCCACTGTGGGACAATTTAGCATGGCCAATCCACCCTAACCTGCACATCCCTGGGCACAATGGGACAATTTAGCATAGCCAATCCACCCTAACCTGCACATCCCTGTGCACTGTGGGATAATTTAGCATGGCCAATTAATCCTAATCTGCACATCCCCGGGCCCTGTGGGACAATTTCGCATGGCCAGTCCACCCTAACCTGCACATCCCTGGGCACTACAGGACAATTTAGCATGGCCAATCCACCTTATCCGTAACATCCCTGGGCACTATGGGACAGTTTAGCATGGCCAATCCACCCTAACCTGCACATCTCTGGGCACTGTGAGACAATTTAGAATGGCCAATCCACCCGAACCTGCACATCCCTGGGCACTGTGGGATAATTTAGCATGGCCAATTAACCCTAACCTGCACATCCCTGGGCACTGTGGGATAATTTAGCATGGCCAACCCACCCTAACTTGCACATCCCTGGGCACTGTGGGATAATGTAGCATGGCCAATTAACCCTAACCTGCACACCCTGGGCACTCTGAGACAATTTAGCATGGCCAATCGACCTTAATTTGCACATCCCTGGGCACTATGGGACAATTTAGCATGGCCAATCTACCCTACCCTGCACATCCCAGGGCACTATGGGACAATTTAGCATGGTCAATCCACCCTAACCTGCACACCCTGGGCACTCTGAGACAATTTAGCATGGCCAATCCACCCTAACTTGCACATCCCTGGGCACTGCGGGACAATTTAGCATGGCCAATCCACCCTAACCTGCACATCCCTGGGCACTACGGGACAATTTAGCATGGCCAATCCACCCTAACCTGCACATCCCTGGGCACTACGGGACAATTTAGCATGGCCAATCCACCCTAACCTGCACATCCCTGGGCACTGTGGGATAATTTAGCATGGCCAATCCACCCTAACTGGCACATCCTTGGGCACTGTGGGATAATTTAGCATGGCCAATCCACCCACTGTGGGACAATTTAGCATGGCCAATCCACCCTAACCTGCACATCCCTGGGCACTATGGGACAATTTAGCATGGCCAATCCACCCGAACCTGCACATCCTTGGGCACTATGGGACAATTTAGCATGGCCAATCCACCCTAACCTACACATCCCTGGGCACTACGGGATAATTTAGCATGGGCAATCCACCCTAACCTGCACATCCCTGGGCACTATGGGACAATTTAGCATGGCCAATCCACCCTAACCTACACATCTCTGGGCACTATGGGACAAGTTAGCATGGCCAATCCACCCTAACCTGCTCATCCCTGGGCACGACGGGGCAATTTAGCATGGCCAATCCACCTTAACCTTCACATCCCTGGGCACTGCGTGACAATTTAGCATGGCCAATCCACCCTAACCTTCACCTCCCTGGACACTATGGGCCAGTTTAGCATGGCCAATCCAACCGAACCTGCACATCTCTGGGCACTGTGAGACAATTTAGCATGGCCAATCCACCCGAACCTGCACATCCCTGGGCACTGTTGGACAATTTAGCATGGCCAATCCACCCTAACCTGCACATCCCTGGGCACTGTGGGATAATTTAGCATGGCCAATTAATCCTAATCTGCACATCCCCGGGCCCTGTGGGACAATTTAGCATGACCACTCCAACCTAACTTGCACATCCGTGGGCGTCTGGGATAATTTAGCATGGCCAATTAACCCTAACTTGCACATCCCTGGGCACTGGGGGACAATTTAGCATGGCCAATCCACCCTAACCTGCACATCCCTGTGCACTGTGGGATAATTTAGCATGGCCAATCCACCCACTGTGGGACAATTTAGCATGGCCAATCCAACCTAACTTGCACATCCTTGGGCACTATGGGACAATTTAGCATGGCCAATCCACCCTAACCTGCACATCCCTGGGCACTACGGGACAATTTAGCATGGCCAATCCACCTTAACCTTAACATCCCTGGGCACTATGGGACAGTTTAGCATGGCCAATCCACCCTAACCTGCACATCTCTGGGCAATGTGAGACAATTTAGCATGGCCAATCCACCCGAACCTGCACACCCTGGGCACTCTGAGACAATTTAGCATGGCCAATCCACCCTAACTTGCACATCCCTGGGCACTGTGGGATAATTTAGCATGGCCAATCCACCCTAACCTGCACATCCCTGGGCACTGGGGGACAATTTAGCATAGCCAATCCACCCTAACCTGCACATCCCTGTGCACTATGGGACAATTTAGCATAGCCAATCCACCCTAACCTGCACATCCCTGTGCACTGTGGGATAATTTAGCATGGCCAATCCACCCACTGTGGGACAATTTAGCATGGCCAATCCACCCTAACTTGCACATCCCTGGGCACTGCGGGACAATTTAGCATGGCCAATCCACCCTAACCTGCACATCCCTGGGCACTACGGGACAATTTAGCATGGCCAATCCACCCTAACCTGCACATCCCTGGGCACTACGGGACAATTTAGCATGGCCAATCCACCCTAACCTGCACATCCCTGGGCACTACGGGACAATTTAGCATGGCCAATCCACCCTAACCTGCACATCCCTGGGCACTGTGGGATAAGTTAGCATGGCCAATTAATCCTAATCTGCACATCCCTGTGCACTGTGGGATAATTTAGCATGGCTAATCCACCCACTGTGGGACAATTTAGCATGGCCAATCCACCCTAACTGGCACATCCTTGGGCACTATGGGACAGTTTAGCATGGCCAATCCACCCTAACCTGCACATCTCTGTGCACTGTGAGACAATTTAGCATGGCCAATTAACCCTAACCTGCACATCCCTGGGCACTATGGGTAATTTAGCATGGCCAATCCACTCTAACCTGCACATCCCTGGCACTATGGGTAATTTAGCACAGGCAATCCACCCTAACCTGCACATCCCTGGGCACTATGGGACAATTTAGCATGGCCAATCCACCCTAACCTGCACATCCCTGGGCACTGTGGGATAATTTAGCATGGCCAATCCACCCACTGTGGGACAATTTAGCATGGCCAATCCACCCTAACTGGCACATCCTTGGGCACTGTGGGATAATTTAGCATGGCCTATCCACCCACTGTGGGACAATTTAGCATGGCCAATCCACCCTAACCTGCACATCCCTGGGCACTATGGGACAATTTAGCATGGCCAATCCACCCTAACCTACACATCCCTGGGCACTACGGGATAATTTAGCATGGGCAATCCACCCTAACCTGCACGTCCCTGGGCACTATGGGATAATTTAGCATGGCCAATCCACCCTAACCGACACATCTCTGGGCACTATGGGACAAGTTAGCATGGCCAATCCACCCTAACCTGCTCATCCCTGGGCACGACGGGGCAATTTATCATGGCCAATCCACCTTAACCTTCACATCCCTGGGCACTGCGTGACAATTTAGCATGGCCAATCCACCCTAACCTTCACCTCCCTGGACACTATGGGCCAGTTTAGCATGGCCAATCCAACCGAACCTGCACATCTCTGGGCACTGTGAGACAATTTAGCATGGCCAATCCACCCGAACCTGCACATCCCTGGGCACTGTTGGACAATTTAGCATGGCCAATCCACCCTAACCAGCACATCCGTGGGCACTGTGGGATAATTTAGCATGGCCAATTAACCCTAACTTGCACATCCCTGGGCACTGGGGGACAATTTAGCATGGCCAATCCACCCTAACCTGCACATCCCTGGGCACTGTGGGATAATTTAGCATGGCCAATCCACCCACTGTGGGACAATTTAGCATGGCTAATCCACCCTAACTTGCACATCCTTGGGCACTATGGGACAATTTAGCATGGCCAATCCACCCTAACCTGCAGATCCCTGGGCACTACGGGACAATTTAGCATGGCCAATCCACCTTAACCTTAACATCCCTGGGCACTATGGGACAGTTTAGCATGGCCAATCCACCCTAACCTGCACATCTCTGGGCACTGTGAGACAATTTAGCATGGCCAATCCACCCGAACCTGCACATCCCTGGGCACTATGGGACAATTTAGCATGGCCAATCCAACCTAACCTGCACATCCCTGGGCACTGTGGGATAATTTAGCATGGCCAACCCACCCGAGCTTGCACATCCCTGGGCACTGTGGGATAATTTAGCATGGCCAATTAACCCTAACCTGCACATCCCTGGGCACTGTGGGGCAATTTAGCATGGCCAATCCACCCTAACCTGCACACCCTGGGCACTCTGAGACAATTTAGCATGGCCAATCCACCTTAATTTGCACATCCCTGGGCACTATGGGACAATTTAGCATGGCCAATCTACCCTACCCTGCACATCCCAGGGCACGATGGGACAATTTAGCATGGTCAATCCACCCTAACCTGCACACCCTGGGCACTCTGAGACAATTTAGCATGGCCAATTAACCCTAACCTGCACATCCCTGGGCACTGGGGGACAATTTAGCATAGCCAATCCACCCTAACCTGCACATCCCTGTGCACTGTGGGATAATTTAGCATGGCCAATTAATCCTAATCTGCACATCCCCGGGCCCTGTGGGACAATTTCGCATGGCCAATCCACCCTAACCTGCACATCCCTGGGCACTACAGGACAATTTAGCATGGCCAATCCACCTTATCCGTAACATCCCTGGGCACTATGGGACAGTTTAGCATGGCCAATCCACCCTAACCTGCACATCTCTGGGCACTGTGAGACAATTTAGAATGGCCAATCCACCCGAACCTGCACATCCCTGGGCACTGTGGGATAATTTAGCATGGCCAATTAACCCTAACCTGCACATCCCTGGGCACTGTGGGATAATTTAGCATGGCCAACCCACCCTAACTTGCACATCCCTGGGCACTGTGGGATAATGTAGCATGGCCAATTAACCCTAACCTGCACATCCCTGGGCACTGTGGGGCAATTTAGCATGGCCAATCCACCCTAACCTGCACACCCTGGGCACTCTGAGACAATTTAGCATGGCCAATCGACCTTAATTTGCACATCCCTGGGCACTATGGGACAATTTAGCATGGCCAATCTACCCTACCCTGCACATCCCAGGGCACTCTGGGACAATTTAGCATGGTCAATCCACCCTAACCTGCACACCCTGGGCACTCTGAGACAATTTAGCATGGCCAATTAACCCTAACCTGCACATCCCTGGGCACTGGGGGACAATTTAGCATAGCCAATCCACCCTAACCTGCACATCCCTGTGCACTATGGGACAATTTAGCATAGCCAATCCACCCTAACCTGCACATCCCTGTGCACTGTGGGATAATTTAGCATGGCCAATCCACCCACTGTGGGACAATTTAGCATGGCCAATCCACCCTAACTTGCACATCCCTGGGCACTGCGGGACAATTTAGCATGGCCAATCCACCCTAACCTGCACATCCCTGGGCACTACGGGACAATTTAGCATGGCCAATCCACCCTAACCTGCACATCCCTGGGCACTACGGGACAATTTAGCATGGCCAATCCACCCTAACCTGCACATCCCTGGGCACTTTGGGATAATTTAGCATGGCCAATCCACCCTAACTGGCACATCCTTGGGCACTGTGGGATAATTTAGCATGGCCAATCCACCCACTGTGGGACAATTTAGCATGGCCAATCCACCCTAACCTGCACATCCCTGGGCACTATGGGACAATTTAGCATGGCCAATCCACCCGAACCTGCACATCCTTGGGCACTATGGGACAATTTAGCATGGCCAATCCACCCTAACCTACACATCCCTGGGCACTACGGGATAATTTAGCATGGGCAATCCACCCTAACCTGCACATCCCTGGGCACTATGGGACAATTTAGCATGGCCAATCCACCCTAACCTACACATCTCTGGGCACTATGGGACAAGTTAGCATGGCCAATCCACCCTAACCTGCTCATCCCTGGGCACGACGGGGCAATTTAGCATGGCCAATCCACCTTAACCTTCACATCCCTGGGCACTGCGTGACAATTTAGCATGGCCAATCCACCCTAACCTTCACCTCCCTGGACACTATGGGCCAGTTTAGCATGGCCAATCCAACCGAACCTGCACATCTCTGGGCACTGTGAGACAATTTAGCATGGCCAATCCACCCGAACCTGCACATCCCTGGGCACTGTTGGACAATTTAGCATGGCCAATCCACCCTAACCTGCACATCCGTGGGCACTGTGGTATAATTTAGCATGGCCAATTAACCCTAACTTGCACATCCCTGGGCACTGGGGACAATTTAGCATGGCCAATCCACCCTAACCTGCACATCCCTGTGCACTGTGGGATAATTTAGCATGGCCAATTAACCCTAACTTGCACATCCCTGGGCACTGGGGGACAATTTAGCATAGCCAATCCACCCTAACCTGCACATCCCTGTGCACTATGGGACAATTTAGCATAGCCAATCCACCCTAAAGTGCACATCCCTGTGCACTGTGGGATAATTTAGCATGGCCAATCCACCCACTGTGGGACAATTTAGCATGGCCAATCCACCCTAACTTGCACATCCCTGGGCACTGTGGGATAATTTAGCATGGCCAATCCACCCTAACCTGCACATCCCTGGGCACTACGGGACAATTTAGCATGGCCAATCCACCCTAACCTGCACATCCCTGGGCACTACGAGACAATTTAGCATGGCCAATCCACCCTAACCTGCACATCCCTGGGCACTGTGGGATAATTTAGCATGGCCAATCCACCCACTGTGGGACAATTTAGCATGGCCAATCCACCCTAACTGGCACATCCTTGGGCACTGTGGGATAATTTAGCATGGCCTATCCACCCACTGTGGGACAATTTAGCATGGCCAATCCACCCTAACCTGCACATCCCTGGGCACTATGGGACAATTTAGCATGGCCAATCCACCCGAACCTGCACATCCTTGGGCACTATGGGACAATTTAGCATGGCCAATCCACCCTAACCTACACATCCCTGGGCACTACGGGATAATTTAGCATGGGCAATCCACCCTAACCTGCACGTCCCTGGGCACTATGGGATAATTTAGCATGGCCAATCCACCCTAACCGACACATCTCTGGGCACTATGGGACAAGTTAGCATGGCCAATCCACCCTAACCTGCTCATCCCTGGGCACGACGGGGCAATTTATCATGGCCAATCCACCTTAACCTTCACATCCCTGGGCACTGCGTGACAATTTAGCATGGCCAATCCACCCTAACCTTCACCTCCCTGGACACTATGGGCCAGTTTAGCATGGCCAATCCAACCGAACCTGCACATCTCTGGGCACTGTGAGACAATTTAGCATGGCCAATCCACCCGAACCTGCACATCCCTGGGCACTGTTGGACAATTTAGCATGGCCAATCCACCCTAACCAGCACATCCGTGGGCACTGTGGGATAATTTAGCATGGCCAATTAACCCTAACTTGCACATCCCTGGGCACTGGGGGACAATTTAGCATGGCCAATCCACCCTAACCTGCACATCCCTGGGCACTGTGGGATAATTTAGCATGGCCAATCCACCCACTGTGGGACAATTTAGCATGGCCAATCCACCCTAACTTGCACATCCTTGGGCACTATGGGACAATTTAGCATGGCCAATCCACCCTAACCTGCACATCTCTGGGCACTGTGAGACAATTTAGCATGGCCAATCCACCCGAACCTGCACATCCCTGGGCACTATGGGACAATTTAGCATGGCCAATCCACCCTAACCTGCACATCCCTGGGCACTGTGGGATAATTTAGCATGGCCAACCCACCCTAACTTGCACATCCCTGGGCACTGTGGGATAATTTAGCATGGCCAATTAACCCTAACCTGCACATCCCTGGGCACTGTGGGGCAATTTAGCATGGCCAATCCACCCTAACCTGCACACCCTGGGCACTCTGACACAATTTAGCATGGCCAATCCACCTTAATTTGCACATCCCTGGGCACTATGGGACAATTTAGCATGGCCAATCTACCCTACCCTGCACATCCCAGGGCACGATGGGACAATTTAGCATGGTCAATCCACCCTAACCTGCACACCCTGGGCACTCTGAGACAATTTAGCATGGCCAATTAACCCTAACCTGCACATCCCTGGGCACTGGGGGACAATTTAGCATAGCCAATCCACCCTAACCTGCACATCCCTGTGCACTGTGGGATAATTTAGCATGGCCAATTAATCCTAATCTGCACATCCCCGGGCCCTGTGGGACAATTTCGCATGGCCAATCCACCCTAACCTGCACATCCCTGGGCACTACAGGACAATTTAGCATGGCCAATCCACCTTATCCGTAACATCCCTGGGCACTATGGGACAGTTTAGCATGGCCAATCCACCCTAACCTGCACATCTCTGGGCACTGTGAGACAATTTAGAATGGCCAATCCACCCGAACCTGCACATCCCTGGGCACTGTGGGATAATTTAGCATGGCCAATTAACCCTAACCTGCACATCCCTGGGCACTGTGGGATAATTTAGCATGGCCAACCCACCCTAACTTGCACATCCCTGGGCACTGTGGGATAATGTAGCATGGCCAATTAACCCTACCCTGCACATCCCTGGGCACTGTGGGGCAATTTAGCATGGCCAATCCACCCTAACCTGCACACCCTGGGCACTCTGAGACAATTTAGCATGGCCAATCGACCTTAATTTGCACATCCCTGGGCACTATGGGACAATTTAGCATGGCCAATCTACCCTACCCTGCACATCCCAGGGCACTATGGGACAATTTAGCATGGTCAATCCACCCTAACCTGCACACCCTGGGCACTCTGAGACAATTTAGCATGGCCAATTAACCCTAACCTGCACATCCCTGGGCACTGGGGGACAATTTAGCATAGCCAATCCACCCTAACCTGCACATCCCTGTGCACTATGGGACAATTTAGCATAGCCAATCCATCCTAACCTGCACATCCCTGTGCACTGTGGGATAATTTAGCATGGCCAATCCACCCACTGTGGGACAATTTAGCATGGCCAATCCACCCTAACTTGCACATCCCTGGGCACTGCGGGACAATTTAGCATGGCCAATCCACCCTAACCTGCACATCCCTGGGCACTACGGGACAATTTAGCATGGCCAATCCACCCTAACCTGCACATCCCTGGGCACTACGGGACAATTTAGCATGGCCAATCCACCCTAACCTGCACATCCCTGGGCACTGTGGGATAATTTAGCATGGCCAATCCACCCTAACTGGCACATCCTTGGGCACTGTGGGATAATTTAGCATGGCCAATCCACCCACTGTGGGACAATTTAGCATGGCCAATCCACCCTAACCTGCACATCCCTGGGCACTATGGGACAATTTAGCATAGCCAATCCACCCTAACCTGCACATCCCTGTGCACTGTGGGATAATTTAGCATGGCCAATTAATCCTAATCTGCACATCCCCGGGCCCTGTGGGACAATTTCGCATGGCCAGTCCACCCTAACCTGCACATCCCTGGGCACTACAGGACAATTTAGCATGGCCAATCCACCTTATCCGTAACATCCCTGGGCACTATGGGACAGTTTAGCATGGCCAATCCACCCTAACCTGCACATCTCTGGGCACTGTGAGACAATTTAGAATGGCCAATCCACCCGAACCTGCACATCCCTGGGCACTGTGGGATAATTTAGCATGGCCAATTAACCCTAACCTGCACATCCCTGGGCACTGTGGGATAATTTAGCATGGCCAATCCACCCTAACCTTCACCTCCCTGGACACTATGGGCCAGTTTAGCATGGCCAATCCAACCGAACCTGCACATCTCTGGGCACTGTGAGACAATTTAGCATGGCCAATCCACCCTAACCTGCACATCCCTGGGCACTGTGGGATAATTTAGCATGGCCAATTAATCCTAATCTGCACATCCCCGGGCCCTGTGGGACAATTTAGCATGACCACTCCAACCTAACTTGCACATCCGTGGGCGTCTGGGATAATTTAGCATGGCCAATTAACCCTAACTTGCACATCCCTGGGCACTGGGGGACAATTTAGCATGGCCAATCCACCCTAACCTGCACATCCCTGTGCACTGTGGGATAATTTAGCATGGCCAATCCACCCACTGTGGGACAATTTAGCATGGCCAATCCACCCTAACTTGCACATCCTTGGGCACTATGGGACAATTTAGCATGGCCAATCCACCCTAACCTGCACATCCCTGAGCACTACGGGACAATTTAGCATGGCCAATCCACCTTAACCTTAACATCCCTGGGCACTATGGGACAGTTTAGCATGGCCAATCCACCCTAACCTGCACATCTCTGGGCAATGTGAGACAATTTAGCATGGCCAATCCACCCGAACCTGCACACCCTGGGCACTCTGAGACAATTTAGCATGGCCAATCCACCCTAACTTGCACATCCCTGGGCACTGTGGGATAATTTAGCATGGCCAATCCACCCTAACCTGCACATCCCTGGGCACTGGGGGACAATTTAGCATGGCCAATCCACCCTAACCTGCACATCCCTGTGCACTATGGGACAATTTAGCATAGCCAATCCACCATAACCTGCACATCCCTGTGCACTGTGGGATAATTTAGCATGGCCAATCCACCCACTGTGGGACAATTTAGCATGGCCAATCCACCCTAACTTGCACATCCCTGGGCACTGCGGGACAATTTAGCATGGCCAATCCACCCTAACCTGCACATCCCTGGGCACTACGGGACAATTTAGCATGGCCAATCCACCCTAACCTGCACATCCCTGGGCACTACGGGACAATTTAGCATGGCCAATCCACCCTAACCTGCACATCCCTGGGCACTACGGGACAATTTAGCATGGCCAATCCACCCTAACCTGCACATCCCTGGGCACTGTGGGATAAGTTAGCATGGCCAATTAACCCTAACCTGCACATCCCTGGGCACTGTGGGGCAATTTAGCATGGCCAATCCACCCTAACCTGCACACCCTGGGCACTCTGACACAATTTAGCATGGCCAATCCACCTTAATTTGCACATCCCTGGGCACTATGGGACAATTTAGCATGGCCAATCTACCCTACCCTGCACATCCCAGGGCACGATGGGACAATTTAGCATGGTCAATCCACCCTAACCTGCACACCCTGGGCACTCTGAGACAATTTAGCATGGCCAATTAACCCTAACCTGCACATCCCTGGGCACTGGGGGACAATTTAGCATAGCCAATCCACCCTAACCTGCACATCCCTGTGCACTGTGGGATAATTTAGCATGGCCAATTAATCCTAATCTGCACATCCCCGGGCCCTGTGGGACAATTTCGCATGGCCAATCCACCCTAACCTGCACATCCCTGGGCACTACAGGACAATTTAGCATGGCCAATCCACCTTATCCGTAACATCCCTGGGCACTATGGGACAGTTTAGCATGGCCAATCCACCCTAACCTGCACATCTCTGGGCACTGTGAGACAATTTAGAATGGCCAATCCACCCGAACCTGCACATCCCTGGGCACTGTGGGATAATTTAGCATGGCCAATTAACCCTAACCTGCACATCCCTGGGCACTGTGGGATAATTTAGCATGGCCAACCCACCCTAACTTGCACATCCCTGGGCACTGTGGGATAATGTAGCATGGCCAATTAACCCTACCCTGCACATCCCTGGGCACTGTGGGGCAATTTAGCATGGCCAATCCACCCTAACCTGCACACCCTGGGCACTCTGAGACAATTTAGCATGGCCAATCGACCTTAATTTGCACATCCCTGGGCACTATGGGACAATTTAGCATGGCCAATCTACCCTACCCTGCACATCCCAGGGCACTATGGGACAATTTAGCATGGTCAATCCACCCTAACCTGCACACCCTGGGCACTCTGAGACAATTTAGCATGGCCAATTAACCCTAACCTGCACATCCCTGGGCACTGGGGGACAATTTAGCATAGCCAATCCACCCTAACCTGCACATCCCTGTGCACTATGGGACAATTTAGCATAGCCAATCCACCCTAACCTGCACATCCCTGTGCACTGTGGGATAATTTAGCATGGCCAATCCACCCACTGTGGGACAATTTAGCATGGCCAATCCACCCTAACTTGCACATCCCTGGGCACTGCGGGACAATTTAGCATGGCCAATCCACCCTAACCTGCACATCCCTGGGCACTACGGGACAATTTAGCATGGCCAATCCACCCTAACCTGCACATCCCTGGGCACTACGGGACAATTTAGCATGGCCAATCCACCCTAACCTGCACATCCCTGGGCACTGTGGGATAATTTAGCATGGCCAATCCACCCTAACTGGCACATCCTTGGGCACTGTGGGATAATTTAGCATGGCCAATCCACCCACTGTGGGACAATTTAGCATGGCCAATCCACCCTAACCTGCACATCCCTGGGCACTATGGGACAATTTAGCATAGCCAATCCACCCTAACCTGCACATCCCTGTGCACTGTGGGATAATTTAGCATGGCCAATTAATCCTAATCTGCACATCCCCGGGCCCTGTGGGACAATTTCGCATGGCCAGTCCACCCTAACCTGCACATCCCTGGGCACTACAGGACAATTTAGCATGGCCAATCCACCTTATCCGTAACATCCCTGGGCACTATGGGACAGTTTAGCATGGCCAATCCACCCTAACCTGCACATCTCTGGGCACTGTGAGACAATTTAGAATGGCCAATCCACCCGAACCTGCACATCCCTGGGCACTGTGGGATAATTTAGCATGGCCAATTAACCCTAACCTGCACATCCCTGGGCACTGTGGGATAATTTAGCATGGCCAATCCACCCTAACCTTCACCTCCCTGGACACTATGGGCCAGTTTAGCATGGCCAATCCAACCGAACCTGCACATCTCTGGGCACTGTGAGACAATTTAGCATGGCCAATCCACCCTAACCTGCACATCCCTGGGCACTGTGGGATAATTTAGCATGGCCAATTAATCCTAATCTGCACATCCCCGGGCCCTGTGGGACAATTTAGCATGACCACTCCAACCTAACTTGCACATCCGTGGGCGTCTGGGATAATTTAGCATGGCCAATTAACCCTAACTTGCACATCCCTGGGCACTGGGGGACAATTTAGCATGGCCAATCCACCCTAACCTGCACATCCCTGTGCACTGTGGGATAATTTAGCATGGCCAATCCACCCACTGTGGGACAATTTAGCATGGCCAATCCACCCTAACTTGCACATCCTTGGGCACTATGGGACAATTTAGCATGGCCAATCCACCCTAACCTGCACATCCCTGAGCACTACGGGACAATTTAGCATGGCCAATCCACCTTAACCTTAACATCCCTGGGCACTATGGGACAGTTTAGCATGGCCAATCCACCCTAACCTGCACATCTCTGGGCAATGTGAGACAATTTAGCATGGCCAATCCACCCGAACCTGCACACCCTGGGCACTCTGAGACAATTTAGCATGGCCAATCCACCCTAACTTGCACATCCCTGGGCACTGTGGGATAATTTAGCATGGCCAATCCACCCTAACCTGCACATCCCTGGGCACTGGGGGACAATTTAGCATAGCCAATCCACCCTAACCTGCACATCCCTGTGCACTATGGGACAATTTAGCATAGCCAATCCACCATAACCTGCACATCCCTGTGCACTGTGGGATAATTTAGCATGGCCAATCCACCCACTGTGGGACAATTTAGCATGGCCAATCCACCCTAACTTGCACATCCCTGGGCACTGCGGGACAATTTAGCATGGCCAATCCACCCTAACCTGCACATCCCTGGGCACTACGGGACAATTTAGCATGGCCAATCCACCCTAACCTGCACATCCCTGGGCACTACGGGACAATTTAGCATGGCCAATCCACCCTAACCTGCACATCCCTGGGCACTACGGGACAATTTAGCATGGCCAATCCACCCTAACCTGCACATCCCTGGGCACTGTGGGATAAGTTAGCATGGCCAATTAATCCTAATCTGCACATCCCTGTGCACTGTGGGATAATTTAGCATGGCCAATCCACCCACTGTGGGACAATTTAGCATGGCCAATCCACCCTAACTGGCACATCCTTGGGCACTATGGGACAGTTTAGCATGGCCAATCCACCCTAACCTGCACATCTCTGTGCACTGTGAGACAATTTAGCATGGCCAATTAACCCTAACCTGCACATCCCTGGGCACTATGGGTAATTTAGCATGGCCAATCCACTCTAACCTGCACATCCCTGGCACTATGGGTAATTTAGCACAGGCAATCCACCCTAACCTGCACATCCCTGGGCACTATGGGACAATTTAGCATGGCCAATCCACCCTAACCTGCACATCCCTGGGCACTACGGGACAATTTAGCATGGCCAATCCACCCTAACCTGCACATCCCTGGGCACTACGGGACAATTTAGCATGGCCAATTAATCCTAATCTGCACATCCCTGTGCACTGTGGGATAATTTAGTATGGCCAATCCACCCACTGTGGGACAATTTAGCATGGCCAATCCACCCTAACCTGCACATCTCTGGGCACTGTGAGACAATTTAGCATGGCCAATCCACCCGAACCTGCACATCCCTGGGCACTATGGGACAATTTAGCATGGCCAATCCACCCTAACCTGCACATCCCTGGGCACTATGGGTAATTTAGCATGGCCAATCCACTCTAACCTGCACATCCCTGGGCACTATGGGTAATTTAGCATGGGCAATCCACCCTAACCTGCACATCCCTGGGCACTATGGGACAATTTAGCATGGCCAATCCACCCTAACCTACACATCTCTGGGCACTATGGGACAAGTTAGCATGGCCAATCCATCCTAACCTGCTCATCCCTGGGCACGACGGGGCAATTTAGCATGGCCAATCCACCTTAAACTTCACATCCCTGGGCACTGCGTGACAATTTAGCATGGCCAATCCACCCTAACCTTCACCTCCCTGGACACTATGGGCCAGTTTAGCATGGCCAATCCAACCAAACCTGCACATCTCTGGGCACTGTGAGACAATTTAGCATGGCCAATCCACCCGAACCTGCACATCCCTGGGCACTGTTGGACAATTTAGCATGGCCAATCCACCCTAACCTGCACATCCCTGGGCACTGTGGGATAATTTAGCATGGCCAATTAATCCTAATCTGCACATCCCCGGGCCCTGTGGGACAATTTAGCATGGCCACTCCAACCTAACTTGCACATCCGTGGGCATTGTGGGATAATGTAGCATGGCCAATTAACCCTAACCTGCACATCCCTGGGCACTGGGGGACAATTTAGCATGGCCAATCCACCCTAACCTGCACATCCCTGTGCACTGTGGGATAATTTAGCATGGCCAATCCACCCACTGTGGGACAATTTAGCATGGCCAATCCACCCTAACTTGCACATCCTTGGGCACTATGGGACAATTTAGCATAGCCAATCCACCCTAAACTGCACATCCCTGTGCACTGTGGGATAATTTAGCATGGCCAATCCACCCACTGTGGAACAATTTAGCATGGCCAATCCACCCTAACCTGCACATCCCTGGGCACTATGGGACAATTTAGCATGGCCAATCCACCCTAACCTGCACATCCCTGGGCACTACGGGACAATTTAGCATGGCCAATCCACCCGAACCTGCACATCCCTGGGCACTATGGGACAATTTAGCATGGCCAATCCACCCTAACCTGCACATCCCTGGGCACTATGGGTAATTTAGCATGGCCAATCCACTCTAACCTGCACATCCCTGTGCACTATGGGTAATTTAGCATGGGGAATCCACCCTAACCTGCACATCCCTGGGCACTATGGAACAATTTAGCATGGCCAATCCACCCTAACCTACACATCTCTGGGCACTACGGGACAATTTAGCATGGCCAATCCATCCTAACCTGCTCATCCCTGGGCACGACGGGGCAATTTAGCATGGCCAATCCACCTTAACCTTCACATCACTGGGCACTGCGTGACAATTTAGCATGGCCAATCCACCCTAACCTTCACCTCCCTGGACACTATGGGCCAGTTTAGCATGGCCAATCCAACCGAACCTGCACATCTCTGGGCACTGTGAGACAATTTAGCATGGCCAATCCACCCGAACCTGCACATCCCTGGGCACTGTTGGACAATTTAGCATGGCCAATCCACCCTAACCTGCACATCCCTGGGCACTGTGGGATAATTTAGCATGGCCAATTAATCCTAATCTGCACATCCCCGGGCCCTGTGGGACAATTTAGCATGGCCACTCCAACCTAACTTGCACATCCGTGGGCACTGTGGGATAATGTAGCATGGCCAATTAACCCTAACCTGCACATCCCTGGGCACTACGGGACAATTTAGCATAGCCAATCCACCCTAAACTGCACATCCCTGTGCACTGTGGGTTAATTTAGCATGGCCAATCCACCCACTGTGGGACAATTTAGCATGGCCAATCCACCCTAACCTGCACATCCCTGGGCACTACGGGACAATTTAGCATGGCCAATCCACCTTAACCTTAACATCCCTGGGCACTATGGGCCAGTTTAGCATGGCCAATCCAACCGAACCTGCACATCTCTGGGCACTGTGAGACAATTTAGCATGGCCAATCCACCCGAACCTGCACATCCCTGGGCACTATGGGACAATTTAGCATGGCCAATCCACCCTAACCTGCACATCCCTGGGCACTGTGGGATAATTTAGCATGGCCAACCCACCCTAACTTGCACATCCCTGGGCACTGTGGGATAATTTAGCTTGGCCAATTAACCCTAACCTGCACATCCCTGGGCACTGTGGGGCAATTTAGCATGGCCAATCCACCCTAACCTGCACACCCTGGGCACTCTGAGACAATTTAGCATGGCCAATCTACCCTACCCTGCACATCCCAGGGCACTATGGGACAATTTAGCATGGTCAATCCACCCTAACCTGCACACCCTGGGCACTCTGAGACAATTTAGCATGGCCAATTAACCCTAACCTGCACATCCCTGGGCACTGGGGGACAATTTAGCATAGCCAATCCACCCTAACCTGCACATCCCTGTGCACTATGGGACAATTTAGCATAGTCAATCCACCCTAACCTGCACATCCCTGTGCACTGTGGGATAATTTAGCATGGCCAATCCACCCACTGTGGGACAATTTAGCATGGCCAATCCACCCTAACTTGCACATCCCTGGGCACTGCGGGACAATTTAGCATGGCCAATCCACCCTAACCTGCACATCCCTGGGCACTACGGGACAATTTAGCATGGCCAATCCACCCTAACCTGCACATCCCTGGGCACTACGGGACAATTTAGCATGGCCAATCCACCCTAACCTGCACATCTCTGGGCACTACGGGACAATTTAGCATGGCCAATCCACCCTAACCTGCACATCCCTGGGCACTGTGGGATAATTTAGCATGGCCAATCCACCCACTGTGGGACAATGTGGCATGGCCAATCCACCCTAACTGGCACATCCTTGGGCACTGTGGGATAATTTAGCATGGCCTATCCACCCACTGTGGGACAATTTAGCATGGCCAATCCACCCTAACCTGCACATCCCTGGGCACTATGGGACAATTTAGCATGGCCAATCCACCCGAACCTGCACATCCTTGGGCACTATGGGACAATTTAGCTTGGCCAATCCACCCTAACCTACACATCCCTGGGCACTACGGGATAATTTAGCATGGGCAATCCACCCTAACCTGCACATCCCTGGGCACTATGGGATAATTTAGCATGGCCAATCCACCCTAACCTACACATCTCTGGGCACTATGGGACAAGTTAGCATGGCCAATCCACCCTAACCTGCTCATCCCTGGGCACGACGGGGCAATTTAGCATGGCCAATCCACCTTAACCTTCACATCCCTGGGCACTGCGTGACAATTTAGCATGGCCAATCCACCCTAACCTTCACCTCCCTGGACACTATGGGCCAGTTTAGCATGGCCAATCCAACCGAACCTGCAGGTGAGCACTTCGGGGACAGTGACCACAACTCGGTGACTTTTACTTTAGTGATGGAGAGGGATAATCGTGTGCCGCAGGGCAAGAGCTATAGCTGGGGGCAGGGAAATTATGATGCAGTGAGGCAGGACTTAGGATGTGTGGATTGGAAAAACAGGCTTCAAGAGAAGAACACTAATGAGATGTGGGGAGTGTTCAAGGAGCAGCTACTGCGTGTCCTCGATAGGTATGTACCAGTCAGGCATGGTGTAAAGGGCCTTGTGAGGCAGCCGTGGTTTAGTAAGGAATTGGAGTCCCTTGTGAAAGGGAAGAAGGCGGCATATGTAAAGATGAGGCGTGAAGGTTCAGTAGGGGTGATTGAGAGTTATAAGGTAGCCAGGAAGGAGCTGAAGAGGGAGCTAAGAGAAGCGAGAAGGGGACATGAAAAGTCTTTAGCTGGTAGGATTAGGGAAAACCCAAAGGCTTTCTATAGGTATGTCAAGAATAAAAGGATGACTAGGGTAGGTATCGGTCCAGTCAAGGATAGTAGTGGGAAGTTGTGTGTGGAGGCGGAGGAGATTGGAGAGACATTAAATCAGTACTTTTCATCAGTATTCACTCAGGAACAGGACACTGTTGCTGATGTGAATATGGAATCACAAATAATTAGAATGGATGCCCTGGAAATATGCAGGGAAGAGGTTTTGGGAATATTGGAAAGGATGAATATAGATAAGTCTCCTGGGCCTGATGGCATTTACCCCAGGATCCTATGGGAAGCTAGGGAGGAGATAGCAGAGCCATTGGCCTGGATTTTTATGTCGTCGTTTTCAACAGGAATAGTACCAGAGGACTGGAGGATAGCGAATGTGGTCCCATTGTTCAAGAAAGGGAGTAGGGATAGCCCTAGCAACTATAGGCCAGTGAGTCTGACTTCAGTGGTGGGCAAAGTCTTAGAGAGAATGGTAAGGGATAAGATTTATGAACATCTGGGTAGGAATAACGTGATCAGGGATAGCCAGCATGGTTTTGTGAAGGGCAGGTCGTGCCTCACAAACCTTATTGAGTTCTTTGAGAAGGTGACCAAGGAAGTGGATGAGGGTAAAGCAGTAGATGTTGTGTATATGGATTTTAGTAAGGCGTTCGATAAGGTTCCCCATGGTAGGCTAATGCTAAAACTTCGGAGGTATGGCATTGAGGATACATTAGAGGTTTGGATTAGGAATTGGCTGGCTGGAAGGAGACAGAGGGTAGTAGTTGATGGATTATGTTCATCTTGGAGCGCAGTTACTAGCGGTGTACCACAAGGATCTGTTTTGGGACCATTGCTTTTTGTTATCTTTATAAATGATCTAGAGGAAGGACTTGAAAGCTGGGTAAGCAAGTTTGCGGATGACACAAAAGTCGGTGGAGTTGTGGATAGTGAGGAAGGAAGTGGTAGGTTACAGCGGGATATAGATAAGTTGCAGAGCTGGGCGGAAATGTGGCAAATGGAATTCAATGTAGCTAAGTGCGAAGTCGTTCACTTTGGTAGGAATAACAAGATGATGGATTACTGGGCTAATGGTAGGCTACTTGGTAGTGTGGATGAGCAGAGGGATCTTGGTGTCCATGTACACAGATCTCTGAAAGTTGCCACCCAGGTAAATAGTGCTGTGAGGAAGGCATATGGTGTACTGGGCTTTATTGGCAGAGGAATTGAGTTCCGGAGTCCTGAGGTCATGTTGCAGTTGTATAAGACTCTGGTGCGGCCTCATCTGGAGTATTGTGTGCAGTTTTGGTCGCCATACTATAGGAAGGATGTGGAAGCTTTAGAACGAGTGCAGAGGAGGTTTACCAGGATGTTGCCTGGAATGGTAGGAAAATCTTATGAGGAAAGGCTGAGGCACTTGGGGCTGTTCTCATTGGAGAAGAGAAGGTTTAGGGGAGATCTGATAGAAGTGTATAAGATGATTAGGGGTTTAGATAGGGTAGATACTAAGAACCTTTTACCGCTAATGGAGTCAGGTGTTACTAGGGGACATAGCTTTAAATTAAGGGGTGGTAGGTATAGGACAGATGTTAGGGGTAGATTCTTCACACAGCGGGTTGTGAGTTCATGGAATGCCCTGCCCGTATCAGTGGTGAACTCTCCTTCTTTAAGGTCATTTAAGCGGGCATTGGATAGGCATTTGGAAGTTATTGGGCTAGTATAGGTTAGGTAGGATGCGGTCGGTGCAACATCGAGGGCCGAAGGGCCTGTACTGCGCTGTATCCTTCTATGTTCTATGTTCTATCTCTGGGCACTGTGAGACAATTTAGCATGGCCAATCCACCCGAACCTGCACATCCCTGGGCACTGTTGGACAATTTAGCATGGCCAATCCACCCTAACCTGCACATCCGTGGGCACTGTGGGATAATTTAGCATGGCCAATTAACCCTAACTTGCACATCCTTGGGCACTGGGGACAATTTAGCATGGCCAATCCACCCTAACCTGCACATCCCTGTGCACTGTGGGATAATTTAGCATGGCCAATCCACCCACTGTGGGACAATTTAGCATGGCCAATCCACCCTAACTTGCACATCCTTGGGCACTATGGGACAATTTAGCATGGCCAATCCACCCTAACCTGCACATCCCTGGGCGCTAGGGGACAATTTAGCATGGCCAATCCACCTTAACCTTAACATCCCTGGGCACTATGGGACAGTTTAGCATGGCCAATCCACCCTAACCTGCACATCTCTGGGCATTGTGAGACAATTTAGCATGGCCAATCCACCCGAACCTGCACATCCTTGGGCACTATGGGACAATTTAGCATGGCCAATCCACCCTAACCTGCACATCCCTGGGCACTGTGGGATAATTTAGCATGGCCAACCCACCCTAACTTGCACATCCCTGGGCACTGTGGGATAATTTAGCATGGCCAATTAACCCTAACCTGCACATCCCTGGGCACTGTGGGGCAATTTAGCATGGCCAATCCACCCTAACCTGCACACCCTGGGCACTCTGAGACAATTTAGCATGGCCAATCCACCTTAATTTGCACATCCCTGGGCACTATGGGACAATTTAGCATGGCCAATCTACCCTACTCTGCACATCCCAGGGCACTATGGGACAATTTAGCATGGTCAATTAACCCTAACCTGCACATCCCTGGGCACTGGGGGACAATTTAGCATAGCCAATCCACCCTAACCTGCACATCCCTGTGCACTGTGGGATAATTTAGCATGGCCAATTAATCCTAATCTGCACATCCCCGGGCCCTGTGGGACAATTTAGCATGGCCAATCCACCCTAACCTGCACATCCCTGGGCACTATGGGACAGTTTAGCATGGCCAATCCACCCTAACCTGCACATCTCTGGGCACTGTGAGACAATTTAGAATGGCCAATCCACCCGAACCTGCACATCCCTGGGCACTATGGGACAATTTAGCATGGCCAATCCACCCTAACTTGCACATCCCTGGGCACTGTGGGATAATTTAGCATGGCCAATTAACCCTAACCTGCACATCCCTGGGCACTGTGGGGCAATTTAGCATGGCCAATCCACCCTAACCTGCACACCCTGGGCACTCTGAGACAATTTAGCATGGCCAATTAACCCTAACCTGCACATCCCTGGGCACTGGGGGACAATTTAGCATAGCCAATCCACCCTAACCTGCACATCCCTGTGCACTATGGGACAATTTAGCATAGCCAATCCACCCTAACCTGCACATCCCTGTGCACTGTGGGATAATTTAGCATGGCCAATCCACCCACTGTGGGACAATTTAGCATGGCCAATCCACCCTAACTTGCACATCCTTGGGCACTGCGGGACAATTTAGCATGGCCAATCCACCCTAACCTGCACATCCCTGGGCACTACGGGACAATTTAGCATGGCCAATCCACCCTAACCTGCACATCCCTGGGCACTATGGGACAATTTAACATGGCCAATCCACCCGAACCTGCACATCCTTGGGCACTATGGGACAATTTAGCATGGCCAATCCACCCTAACCTACACATCCCTGGGCACTACGGGATAATTTAGCATGGGCAATCCACCCTAACCTGCACATCCCTGGGCACTATGGGACAATTTAGCATGGCCAATCCACCCTAACCTACACATCTCTGGGCACTATGGGACAAGTTAGCATGGCCAATCCACCCTAACCTGCTCATCCCTGGGCACGACGGGGCAATTTAGCATGGCCAATCCACCTTAACCTTCACATCCCTGGGCACTGCGTGACAATTTAGCATGGCCAATCCACCCTAACCTTCACCTCCCTGGACACTATGGGCCAGTTTAGCATGGCCAATCCAACCGAACCTGCACATCTCTGGGCACTGTGAGACAATTTAGCATGGCCAATCCACCCGAACCTGCACATCCCTGGGCACTATGGGACAATTTAGCATGACCACTCCAACCTAACTTGCACATCCGTGGGCGTCTGGGATAATTTAGCATGGCCAATTAACCCTAACTTGCACATCCCTGGGCACTGGGGACAATTTAGCATGGCCAATCCACCCTAACCTGCACATCCCTGGGCACTGTGGGATAATTTAGCATGGTCAATTAATCCTAATCTGCACATCCCCGGGCCCTGTGGGACAATTTAGCATGACCACTCCAACCTAACTTGCACATCCGTGGGCACTGTGGGATAATTTAGCATGGCCAATTAACCCTAACTTGCACATCCCTGGGCACTGTGGGATAATTTAGCATGGCCAATCCACCCACTGTGGGACAATTTAGCATGGCCAATCCACCCTAACTTGCACATCCTTGGGCACTATGGGACAATTTAGCATGGCCAATCCACCCTAACCAGCACATCCCTGGGCACTACGGGACAATTTAGCATGGCCAATCCACCTTAACCTTAACATCCCTGGGCACTATGGGACAGTTTAGCATGGCCAATCCACCCTAACCTGCACATCTCTGGGCACTGTGAGACAATTTAGCATGGCCAATCCACCCGAACCTGCACATCCCTGGGCACTATGGGACAATTTAGCATGGCCAATCCACCCTAACCTGCACATCCCTGGGCACTGTGGGATAATTTAGCATGGCCAACCCACCCTAACTTGCACATCCCTGGGCACTGTGGGATAATTTAGCATGGCCAATTAACCCTAACCTGCACATCCCTGGGCACTATGGGACAATTTAGCATGGTCAATCCACCCTAACCTGCACACCCTGGGCACTCTGAGACAATTTAGCATGGCCAATCCACCCTAACTTGCACATCCCTGGGCACTGTGGGATAATTTAGCATGGCCAATCCACCCTAACCTGCACATCCCTGGGCACTGGGGGACAATTTAGCATAGCCAATCCACCCTAACCTGCATATCCCTGTGCACTATGGGACAATTTAGCATAGCCAATCCACCCTAACCTGCACATCCCTGTGCACTGTGGGATAATTTAGCATGGCCAATCCACCCACTGTGGGACAATTTAGCATGGCCAATCCACCCTAACTTGCACATCCCTGGGCACTACGGGACAATTTAGCATGGCCAATCCACCCTAACCTGCACATCCCTGGGCACTACGGGACAATTTAGCATGGCCAATCCACCCTAACCTGCACATCCCTGGGCACTACGGGACAATTTAGCATGGCCAATCCACCCTAACCTGCACATCCCTGGGCACTACGGGACAATTTAGCATGGCCAATCCACCCTAACCTGCACATCCCTGGGCACTGTGGGATAAGTTAGCATGGCCAATTAATCCTAATCTGCACATCCCTGTGCACTGTGGGATAATTTAGCATGGCTAATCCACCCACTGTGGGACAATTTAGCATGGCCAATCCACCCTAACCTGCACATCTCTGGGCACTGTGAGACAATTTAGCATGGCCAATCCACCCGAACCTGCACATCCTTGGGCACTATGGGACAATTTAGCATGGCCAATCCACCCTAACCTGCACATCCCTGGGCACTATGGGACAATTTAGCATGGCCAATCCACCCTAACCTGCACATCCCTGGGCACTATGGGACAATTTAGCATGGCCAATCCACCCTAACCTGCACATCTCTGGGCACTACGGGACAATTTAGCATGGCCAATCCACCTTAACCTTCACATCCCTGGGCACTATGGGACAGTTTAGCATGGCCAATCCACCCTAACCTGCACATCTCTGGGCACTGTGAGACAATTTAGCATGGCCAATCCACCCAAACCTGCACATCCTTGGGCACTATGGGACAATTTAGCATGGCCAATCCACCCTAACCTGCACATCCCTGGGCACTGTGGGATAATTTAGCATGGGCAATCCACCCTAACCTGCACATCCCTGGGCACTATGGGACAAGTTAGCATGGCCAATCCACCCTAACCTGCTCAACCCTGGGCAAGACGGGGCAATTTAGCATGGCCAATCCACCTTAACCGTCACATCCCTGGGCACTGCGTGACAATTTAGCATGGCCAATCCACCTTAATTTGCACATCCCTGGGCACTATGGGACAATTTAGCATGGTCAATCCACCCTAACCTGCACACCCTGGGCACTCTGAGACAATTTAGCATGGCCAATCCACCCTAACCTGCACATCCCTGTGCACTGTGGAATAATTTAGCATGGCCAATCCACCCACTGTGGGACAATTTAGCATGGCCAATCCACCCTAACTTGCACATCCTTGGGCACTATGGGACAATTTAGCATGGCCAATCCACCCTTACCTGCACATCCCTGGGCACTGCAGGACAATTTAGCATGGCCAATCCACCCTAACCTGCACATCCCTGGGCACTACGGGACAATTTAGCATGGCCAATCCACCTTAACCTTAACATCCCTGGGCACTATTGGACAGTTTAGCATGGCCAATCCACCCTAACCTGCACATCTCTGGGCACTGTGAGACAATTTAGCATGGCCAATCCACCCGAACCTGCACATCCCTGGGCACTACGGGACAATTTAGCATGGCCAATCCACCCTAACCTGCACATCCCTGGGCACTACGGGACAATTTAGCATGGCCAATCCACCCTAACCTGCACATCTCTGGGCACTACGGGACAATTTAGCATGGCCAATCCACCCTAACCTGCACATCCCTGGGCACTGTGGGATAATTTAGCATGGCCAATCCACCCACTGTGGGACAATTTAGCATGGCCAATCCACCCTAACTGGCACATCCTTGGGCACTGTGGGATAATTTAGCATGGCCTATCCACCCACTGTGGGACAATTTAGCATGGCCAATCCACCCTAACCTGCACATCCCTGGGCACTATGGGACAATTTAGCATGGCCAATCCACCCGAACCTGCACATCCTTGGGCACTATGGGACAATTTAGCTTGGCCAATCCACCCTAACCTACACATCCCTGGGCACTACGGGATAATTTAGCATGGGCAATCCACCCTAACCTGCACATCCCTGGGCACTATGGGATAATTTAGCATGGCCAATCCACCCTAACCTACACATCTCTGGGCACTATGGGACAAGTTAGCATGGCCAATCCACCCTAACCTGCTCATCCCTGGGCACGACGGGGCAATTTAGCATGGCCAATCCACCTTAACCTTCACATCCCTGGGCACTGCGTGACAATTTAGCATGGCCAATCCACCCTAACCTTCACCTCCCTGGACACTATGGGCCAGTTTAGCATGGCCAATCCAACCGAACCTGCAGGTGAGCACTTCGGGGACAGTGACCACAACTCGGTGACTTTTACTTTAGTGATGGAGAGGGATAATCGTGTGCCGCAGGGCAAGAGCTATAGCTGGGGGCAGGGAAATTATGATGCAGTGAGGCAGGACTTAGGATGTGTGGATTGGAAAAACAGGCTTCAAGAGAAGAACACTAATGAGATGTGGGGAGTGTTCAAGGAGCAGCTACTGCGTGTCCTCGATAGGTATGTACCAGTCAGGCATGGTGTAAAGGGCCTTGTGAGGCAGCCGTGGTTTAGTAAGGAATTGGAGTCCCTTGTGAAAGGGAAGAAGGCGGCATATGTAAAGATGAGGCGTGAAGGTTCAGTAGGGCTGATTGAGAGTTATAAGGTAGCCAGGAAGGAGCTGACGAGGGAGCTAAGAGAAGCGAGAAGGGGACATGAAAAGTCTTTAGCTGGTAGGATTAGGGAAAACCCAAAGGCTTTCTATAGGTATGTCAAGAATAAAAGGATGACTAGGGTAGGTATCGGTCCAGTCAAGGATAGTAGTGGGAAGTTGTGTGTGGAGGCGGAGGAGATTGGAGAGACATTAAATCAGTACTTTTCATCAGTATTCACTCAGGAACAGGACACTGTTGCTGATGTGAATATGGAATCACAAATAATTAGAATGGATGCCCTGGAAATATGCAGGGAAGAGGTTTTGGGAATATTGGAAAGGATGAATATAGATAAGTCTCCTGGGCCTGATGGCATTTACCCCAGGATCCTATGGGAAGCTAGGGAGGAGATAGCAGAGCCATTGGCCTGGATTTTTATGTCGTCGTTTTCAACAGGAATAGTACCAGAGGACTGGAGGATAGCGAATGTGGTCCCATTGTTCAAGAAAGGGAGTAGGGATAGCCCTAGCAACTATAGGCCAGTGAGTCTGACTTCAGTGGTGGGCAAAGTCTTAGAGAGAATGGTAAGGGATAAGATTTATGAACATCTGGGTAGGAATAACGTGATCAGGGATAGCCAGCATGGTTTTGTGAAGGGCAGGTCGTGCCTCACAAACCTTATTGAGTTCTTTGAGAAGGTGACCAAGGAAGTGGATGAGGGTAAAGCAGTAGATGTTGTGTATATGGATTTTAGTAAGGCGTTCGATAAGGTTCCCCATGGTAGGCTAATGCTAAAACTTCGGAGGTATGGCATTGAGGATACATTAGAGGTTTGGATTAGGAATTGGCTGGCTGGAAGGAGACAGAGGGTAGTAGTTGATGGATTATGTTCATCTTGGAGCGCAGTTACTAGCGGTGTACCACAAGGATCTGTTTTGGGACCATTGCTTTTTGTTATCTTTATAAATGATCTAGAGGAAGGACTTGAAAGCTGGGTAAGCAAGTTTGCGGATGACACAAAAGTCGGTGGAGTTGTGGATAGTGAGGAAGGAAGTGGTAGGTTACAGCGGGATATAGATAAGTTGCAGAGCTGGGCGGAAATGTGGCAAATGGAATTCAATGTAGCTAAGTGCGAAGTCGTTCACTTTGGTAGGAATAACAAGATGATGGATTACTGGGCTAATGGTAGGCTACTTGGTAGTGTGGATGAGCAGAGGGATCTTGGTGTCCATGTACACAGATCTCTGAAAGTTGCCACCCAGGTAAATAGTGCTGTGAGGAAGGCATATGGTGTACTGGGCTTTATTGGCAGAGGAATTGAGTTCCGGAGTCCTGAGGTCATGTTGCAGTTGTATAAGACTCTGGTGCGGCCTCATCTGGAGTATTGTGTGCAGTTTTGGTCGCCATACTATAGGAAGGATGTGGAAGCTTTAGAACGAGTGCAGAGGAGGTTTACCAGGATGTTGCCTGGAATGGTAGGAAAATCTTATGAGGAAAGGCTGAGGCACTTGGGGCTGTTCTCATTGGAGAAGAGAAGGTTTAGGGGAGATCTGATAGAAGTGTATAAGATGATTAGGGGTTTAGATAGGGTAGATACTAAGAACCTTTTACCGCTAATGGAGTCAGGTGTTACTAGGGGACATAGCTTTAAATTAAGGGGTGGTAGGTATAGGACAGATGTTAGGGGTAGATTCTTCACACAGCGGGTTGTGAGTTCATGGAATGCCCTGCCCGTATCAGTGGTGAACTCTCCTTCTTTAAGGTCATTTAAGCGGGCATTGGATAGGCATTTGGAAGTTATTGGGCTAGTATAGGTTAGGTAGGATGCGGTCGGTGCAACATCGAGGGCCGAAGGGCCTGTACTGCGCTGTATCCTTCTATGTTCTATGTTCTATCTCTGGGCACTGTGAGACAATTTAGCATGGCCAATCCACCCGAACCTGCACATCCCTGGGCACTGTTGGACAATTTAGCATGGCCAATCCACCCTAACCTGCACATCCGTGGGCACTGTGGGATAATTTAGCATGGCCAATTAACCCTAACTTGCACATCCTTGGGCACTGGGGGACAATTTAGCATGGCCAATCCACCCTAACCTGCACATCCCTGTGCACTGTGGGATAATTTAGCATGGCCAATCCACCCACTGTGGGACAATTTAGCATGGCCAATCCACCCTAACTTGCACATCCTTGGGCACTATGGGACAATTTAGCATGGCCAATCCACCCTAACCTGCACATCCCTGGGCGCTAGGGGACAATTTAGCATGGCCAATCCACCTTAACCTTAACATCCCTGGGCACTATGGGACAGTTTAGCATGGCCAATCCACCCTAACCTGCACATCTCTGGGCATTGTGAGACAATTTAGCATGGCCAATCCACCCGAACCTGCACATCCTTGGGCACTATGGGACAATTTAGCATGGCCAATCCACCCTAACCTGCACATCCCTGGGCACTGTGGGATAATTTAGCATGGCCAACCCACCCTAACTTGCACATCCCTGGGCACTGTGGGATAATTTAGCATGGCCAATTAACCCTAACCTGCACATCCCTGGGCACTGTGGGGCAATTTAGCATGGCCAATCCACCCTAACCTGCACACCCTGGGCACTCTGAGACAATTTAGCATGGCCAATCCACCTTAATTTGCACATCCCTGGGCACTATGGGACAATTTAGCATGGCCAATCTACCCTACCCTGCACATCCCAGGGCACTATGGGACAATTTAGCATGGTCAATTAACCCTAACCTGCACATCCCTGGGCACTGGGGGACAATTTAGCATAGCCAATCCACCCTAACCTGCACATCCCTGTGCACTGTGGGATAATTTAGCATGGCCAATTAATCCTAATCTGCACATCCCCGGGCCCTGTGGGACAATTTAGCATGGCCAATCCACCCTAACCTGCACATCCTGGGCACTATGGGACAGTTTAGCATGGCCAATCCACCCTAACCTGCACATCTCTGGGCACTGTGAGACAATTTAGAATGGCCAATCCACCCGAACCTGCACATCCCTGGGCACTATGGGACAATTTAGCATGGCCAATCCACCCTAACTTGCACATCCCTGGGCACTGTGGGATAATTTAGCATGGCCAATTAACCCTAACCTGCACATCCCTGGGCACTGTGGGATAATTTAGCATGGCCAACCCACCCTAACTTGCACATCCCTGGGCACTGTGGGATAATTTAGCATGGCCAATTAACCCTAACCTGCACATCCCTGGGCACTGTGGGGCAATTTAGCATGGCCAATCCACCCTAACCTGCACACCCTGGGCACTCTGAGACAATTTAGCATGGCCAATCCACCTTAATTTGCACATCCCTGGGCACTATGGGACAATTTAGCATGGCCAATCTACCCTACCCTGCACATCCCAGGGCACTATGGGACAATTTAGCATGGTCAATCCACCCTAACCTGCACACCCTGGGCACTCTGAGACAATTTAGCATGGCCAATTAACCCTAACCTGCACATCCCTGGGCACTGGGGGACAATTTAGCATAGCCAATCCACCCTAACCTGCACATCCCTGGGCACTATGGGACAATTTAGCATAGCCAATCCACCCTAACCTGCACATCCCTGTGCACTGTGGGATAATTTAGCATGGCCAATCCACCCACTGTGGGACAATTTAGCATGGCCAATCCACCCTAACTTGCACATCCCTGGGCACTGCGGGACAATTTAGCATGGCCAATCCACCCTAACCTGCACATCCCTGGGCACTACGGGACAATTTAGCATGGCCAATCCACCCTAACCTGCACATCCCTGGGCACTATGGGACAATTTAACATGGCCAATCCACCCGAACCTGCACATCCTTGGGCACTATGGGACAATTTAGCATGGCCAATCCACCCTAACCTACACATCCCTGGGCACTACGGGACAATTTAGCATGGGCAATCCACCCTAACCTGCACATCCCTGGGCACTATGGGACAATTTAGCATGGCCAATCCACCCTAACCTACACATCTCTGGGCACTATGGGACAAGTTAGCATGGCCAATCCACCCTAACCTGCTCATCCCTGGGCACGACGGGGCAATTTAGCATGGCCAATCCACCTTAACCTTCACATCCCTGGGCACTGCGTGACAATTTAGCATGGCCAATCCACCCTAACCTTCACCTCCCTGGACACTATGGGCCAGTTTAGCATGGCCAATCCAACCGAACCTGCACATCTCTGGGCACTGTGAGACAATTTAGCATGGCCAATCCACCCGAACCTGCACATCCCTGGGCACTGTGGGACAATTTAGCATGGCCAATCCACCCTAACCTGCACATCCCTGGGCACTGTGGGATAATTTAGCATGGTCAATTAATCCTAATCTGCACATCCCCGGGCCCTGTGGGACAATTTAGCATGACCACTCCAACCTAACTTGCACATCCGTGGGCACTGTGGGATAATTTAGCATGGCCAATTAACCCTAACTTGCACATCCCTGGGCACTGTGGGATAATTTAGCATGGCCAATCCACCCACTGTGGGACAATTTAGCATGGCCAATCCACCCTAACTTGCACATCCTTGGGCACTATGGGACAATTTAGCATGGCCAATCCACCCTAACCAGCACATCCCTGGGCACTACGGGACAATTTAGCATGGCCAATCCACCTTAACCTTAACATCCCTGGGCACTATGGGACAGTTTAGCATGGCCAATCCACCCTAACCTGCACATCTCTGGGCACTGTGAGACAATTTAGCATGGCCAATCCACCCGAACCTGCACATCCCTGGGCACTATGGGACAATTTAGCATGGCCAATCCACCCTAACCTGCACATCCCTGGGCACTGTGGGATAATTTAGCATGGCCAACCCACCCTAACTTGCACATCCCTGGGCACTGTGGGATAATTTAGCATGGCCAATTAACCCTAACCTGCACATCCCTGGGCACTATGGGACAATTTAGCATGGTCAATCCACCCTAACCTGCACACCCTGGGCACTCTGAGACAATTTAGCATGGCCAATCCACCCTAACTTGCACATCCCTGGGCACTGTGGGATAATTTAGCATGGCCAATCCACCCTAACCTGCACATCCCTGGGCACTGGGGGACAATTTAGCATAGCCAATCCACCCTAACCTGCATATCCCTGTGCACTATGGGACAATTTAGCATAGCCAATCCACCCTAACCTGCACATCCCTGTGCACTGTGGGATAATTTAGCATGGCCAATCCACCCACTGTGGGACAATTTAGCATGGCCAATCCACCCTAACTTGCACATCCCTGGGCACTACGGGACAATTTAGCATGGCCAATCCACCCTAACCTGCACATCCCTGGGCACTACGGGACAATTTAGCATGGCCAATCCACCCTAACCTGCACATCCCTGGGCACTACGGGACAATTTAGCATGGCCAATCCACCCTAACCTGCACATCCCTGGGCACTACGGGACAATTTAGCATGGCCAATCCACCCTAACCTGCACATCCCTGGGCACTGTGGGATAAGTTAGCATGGCCAATTAATCCTAATCTGCACATCCCTGTGCACTGTGGGATAATTTAGCATGGCTAATCCACCCACTGTGGGACAATTTAGCATGGCCAATCCACCCTAACCTGCACATCTCTGGGCACTGTGAGACAATTTAGCATGGCCAATCCACCCGAACCTGCACATCCTTGGGCACTATGGGACAATTTAGCATGGCCAATCCACCCTAACCTGCACATCCCTGGGCACTATGGGACAATTTAGCATGGCCAATCCACCCTAACCTTCACATCCCTGGGCACTATGGGACAATTTAGCATGGCCAATCCACCCTAACCTGCACATCTCTGGGCACTACGGGACAATTTAGCATGGCCAATCCACCTTAACCTTCACATCCCTGGGCACTATGGGACAGTTTAGCATGGCCAATCCACCCTAACCTGCACATCTCTGGGCACTGTGAGACAATTTAGCATGGCCAATCCACCCAAACCTGCACATCCTTGGGCACTATGGGACAATTTAGCATGGCCAATCCACCCTAACCTGCACATCCCTGGGCACTGTGGGATAATTTAGCATGGGCAATCCACCCTAACCTGCACATCCCTGGGCACTATGGGACAAGTTAGCATGGCCAATCCACCCTAACCTGCTCAACCCTGGGCACGACGGGGCAATTTAGCATGGCCAATCCACCTTAACCGTCACATCCCTGGGCACTGCGTGACAATTTAGCATGGCCAATCCACCTTAATTTGCACATCCCTGGGCACTATGGGACAATTTAGCATGGTCAATCCACCCTAACTCGCACACCCTGGGCACTCTGAGACAATTTAGCATGGCCAATCCACCCTAACCTGCACATCCCTGGGCACTGGGGGACAATATAGCATAGCCAATCCACCCTAACCTGCACATCCCTGTGCACTGTGGAATAATTTAGCATGGCCAATCCACCCACTGTGGGACAATTTAGCATGGCCAATCCACCCTAACTTGCACATCCTTGGGCACTATGGGACAATTTAGCATGGCCAATCCACCCTAACCTGCACATCCCTGGGCACTGCAGGACAATTTAGCATGGCCAATCCACCCTAACCTGCACATCCCTGGGCACTACGGGACAATTTAGCATGGCCAATCCACCTTAACCTTAACATCCCTGGGCACTATTGGACAGTTTAGCATGGCCAATCCACCTTAATTTGCACATCCCTGGGCACTATGGGACAATTTAGCATGGCCAATCCACCCTAACCTGCACATCCCTGGGCACTATGGGACAATTTAGCATGGCCAATCCACCCTAACCTGCACATCTCTGGGCACTATGGGACAATTTAGCATGGCCAACCCACCCTAACCTACACATCTCTGGGCACTATGGGACAATTTAGCATGGCCAATCCACCCTAACCTGCACATCTCTGGACACTATGGGACAATTTAGCATGGCCAATCCACCCTAACCTGCACATCCCTGGGCACTATGGGACAAGTTAGCATGGCGTGGAGGAGGCAGGTAGAAAACCATTTTGGGAAGGACGTTTGGGTAAATACTTTTAAAAAGGTATACTTAGAATGTACAAAAATAAATAAGGGGTAAGGCAAAATAACTGCTTCATCGAGAGCTAGGACAGGACAATGATGGGCTGAATGGTGCATTTGCATTGGGATTACACAGGAGACACCAGCAGTTGGACCCTGAGGAGCAGCTCAGCTGCAAACTCTACCCCGAGTGCACTGCTCTGGGGCGGGCCTTCCTGACTGCGCACACTCGGCTCCGGTGGACAGATAGGGTTCTTTCGAGGCCGCAGGGAACTCTGGGTAACGTCTGTCGCCATTGGAGGGGCCCTATCCTGTGACAAAAACATTCAGCACCCCCCCCACCCGAAGCCCAGCTTCTGGCATCCTGCCTTCCCCCTCCCCACGGTCCGGATGGAACCAGAGCCTGGGACCGGAGAGACAGAATGAGAGAGGGGGAGAGAGAATGAGAGAGAGGGGAGGGGAGAGAGAAGGGGAGATAGAAGGGGAGAGAGAATGAGAGAGAGGGGAGGGGAGAGAGAATGAGAGAGAGGGGAGGGGGGGAGAGAGAGAGAGAGGGGAGGGGGGGAGAGAGAGAGAGAGGGGGGGAGGGGGGGAGAGAGAGAGAGAGGGGAGGGGGAGAGAGAGAGAGAGAGAGAGGAGGGGGGGAGAGAGAGAGAAAGAGAAAGAGAGAGAAAGAGAAAGAGGGAGACAGACACCACGCAACTATCAAAGCCCCCTCCCCATTCTTCTGCCCCTCACCCCCTTCCCCATTCCCTCTCCTCCATTGTCCATCCCCCCAATTACCCATTCTGTCCTTCCCGATCACCCCACCACATTCCCTCTATTTACCTCTATCCCCACAGGCTCCTAACAGACTTCCCTCCCTCTCCCCCATTCCATTGCACTCTCACTCACCTCCCTTTCCCCATTCCCTTCCACATTCCTCCCCACCCCCCCCCTTCCCTCTGGCCCCATTCTCCCCCCATTCACTTTCCGATCTCTCATTCTGCCCCCCCCCAACCTTTTCTCCTCATTTTCCTCTTTCTCCTACTCCCCTCCCCCTCCATATTTGCCCGATCCCATTTCCCCAAAATACCCCCCCGCCCCAAATCCGCACCACACCTTCCTTTTTGATCCCACTCCTTTTCCCCCCATCCCTCCAACTATCACCTCATATTCTTCCTTCTTCCCTATTCTGCTAGCTCTCCATTCCTCATCGGTCCACGTTCCTCTCCCACATTCCTGATTCCCATCCCAATACCCTCATTCCCCACCAATTCCCGCCATACTAACCCCATCCTATTTATCCCCCTATTCCCCACCCTTCTCTACTCCCAACCCCTCTCTGTTCCCCACCCTCTGTATTCTCCCCCCTCCTCTATTCCCAACCCCTCCCAATTCTCCCCCTCCCTATTCTCCCACCCCATTCTATTCCCCACCTTTCTCTATTCCCAACCCCTCTCAATTCTCCCCCCTCTATTCTCCCCCTCCTCTATTCCCAACCCCTCTAACTCCCAACCCCTATCTATTCTCCACCTTCTCTATTCTCCATCCCTCTTATTCTCCCAATCATAAATATTCTTCCTCCTCTATTCCCAACGGTTCCCTATTATCCCCTCCTCAGTTCCCCACCCCATCAATTCTTCCCCTCTTTTCCCAACCATTCCTTATTCTCCACTCCTCTATTCCCCACCCCATCTATTCTCCCCCTCCTCTAAGCCCAACCCTCCCTTTCTCCCCACCTCTACTCCTAACCCCTCCCTATTCTACCCTCCTCAATTCCCAATCCATCCCTATTCCCAACCCCTCCCTATTCTCCCTTCCTCTATCCCCACCCCATCTATTCTCCCCCTCCTCTACTCCCACCTCTCCCTATTCTCCCCATCTACTCCCAACCCCTCTCTGTTCCCAACTCTCCCCCTCCTCTATTCCCCACCCTCCCTATTCTCCCAGCGGGACGGTGACGGACTCTGATTGGTCCGCGGGATAGTGACCGGCTCTGATTGGGTAACTGGACTGCGACGGGCTCTGATGGGTCAGCGGTATTGTAACAGACTCTGATTGGTCAGTGGGAATGTGACGGGCCCTGATTGGTCAGTGGGACTGTGGCGGGCTCTGAATGGTCCGCGGGACTGTGACGGGCTCTGATTGGTCAGCGGGATTGCAGCAGACTCTGATTGGTCAGCGTGAATGTGACAGGCCCTGATTGGTCAGCGGGACGGTGACGGTCTCTGATTGGTCCGGTGGGCGGTGACGGGCTCTGATTGGTCCGGTGGACGGTGACGGGCTCTGATTGGTTCGATCCGCACGTCAATCATCCC